>NW_016157901.1:49486-50772 GCF_001687245.7 Rhagoletis zephyria
AATAATGGACCTAGTATACTCCCCTGTGGTACCCCTGAAGAGGCAATAAAGGGAATAGAGGATACCCCATCCACAGTGACAACACTCCGCCTGCTGGATAAATATGAACTTAACCATAACAGAAAGGAAGAATGAAAACCAAGGCATCCCAGTTTATAAATTAAGACTCGATGAGAGACCCTATCAAAGGCTTTTGAAAAGTCAGTATAGATACAATCAACCTGCGAGCCAGCCGAAAAGGACTCAATGCAATACTCACTGAAGACAGCAAGGTTAGAAATCGTCGACCTCTCCGCAACGAAACCATGCTGATAGGGAGAAATAAGGGACTTAACCGCAAAGCTCAACTTAGCATTGACTGCATGTTCAAAAATTTTGGAGACGGTGGTCAGTTTGGAAATGGGCCTGTAGTTACGCACATCATTTTTGTTGCCACTTTTGAAGACAGGCGTAATAGACGTAACCTTCCAATCGTCAATAAAGATCCCAGACGAGAGTGATTTGTTGAAAATAAGTTGAAGAGGAAAAACCAGGGCCGGACAATTTTTCAATAAGATGGGGGAAAATCCGTCTAAATCTGTTTGAGAAGAAGATTTGAGATCGTTAACAGCTCTAATAATATCCTCGGAAGAAAGATGTAGAGCTCCGAAATTTAAGGCAGAGTTCAGACTATTCGATTATTATGGTGATTATTCATGTCAGTGCGGATGTTTTCTAAAGTGGCATTAATTTTGTCTAAGCCGCGGTAAACTCGTCTGACGTCGCTCTCGGTGTCTATTTGATTTTTCGCCAGCGCTGATATGCTTCCGGAAAGGCCTTCATGGAATTTGTTTTCCGCTTGCATGAATGCCTTCGCGGAAACCTAGAAATATACAAGAGGTATAATATATACATACATAAACATATACATATGTAAGTATTCATATTTTATTTCGTAATTTACCTGTAGTGAGGGATTATTTGGAGGATGGTTCCGTGCGCAGAAGTTGAGAACTTTTGACTGCCATTCACCTGGGAGTAGCCAGAAGCGATTCTTGTGCGTACGGTTCAAATCGCAGCTCACAACGTCCGGATATTTATATCCACGTATCCTCTGGGTAGCAACCAAACACCCGTTTGGGAGCGAGCTCAAGTGAGAGACCCCCTTTTTCTGATGACGACCCCGGCAAACGTATAAAGAACTATGATTTAAGGGTATGCACCTGGAGAATACGGACCCTTAATGGGGAAGGTCCTCTGCCCGGCTGGTTTATGTCCTCGGGAAGACAAAGGCTGACATCACCGCC
>NW_016157901.1:50957-51031 GCF_001687245.7 Rhagoletis zephyria
ACCCTTAATGGGGAAGGTGCCTCTGCCCGGCTGGTTTATGTCCTCGGGAAGACAAAGGCTGACATCACCACGAT
>NW_016157901.1:51061-51407 GCF_001687245.7 Rhagoletis zephyria
CCCTTAATGGGGAAGGTGCCTCTGCCCGGCTGGTTGATGTCCTCGGGAAGACAAAGGCTGACATCACCGCCATCCAAGAAATGCGATGGACGGGGCAAGGTAAAGTAAGCGTGAAGCCTTGCGACGTCTACTACAGTTGCCACGTAAAGGAGCGCAAATTCGGTGTTGGATTCGTGGTAGGAGAGAGACTCCGTCGCCGAGTACTGGCGTTCACCCCAGTGGGCGAACGTCTAGCCACAATCCCCATCAAAGCTAGATTCTTCAACATCTCGGTCATCTGCGCCCATGCCCTACGGAAGAGAAGGATGAGGCATCCAAGGATCTCTTCTATGAGCGCTTGGAACGT
>NW_016157901.1:51431-53011 GCF_001687245.7 Rhagoletis zephyria
AGCTAGATTCTTCAACATCTCGCTCATCTGCGCCCATGCCCCGACGGAAGAGAAGGATGAGGCGTCCAAGGATCTCTTCTATGAGCGCTTGGAACGTGCATATGAGCGCTGCCCCCGACACGATGTCAAAATCGTGCTTGGCGATTTTGATGCCAAGGGTGGCAAGGAAGGGAACTTTGGCGCCAATGTCGGAAAATTCTGCCTCCACGACGAAACGTCCGATAACGGAATGAGGCTGGTCGATTTCGCCGGGGCCCGAAACATGGTAATATGTAGTACTAGCTTCCAGCATAAGAACATCCACCAAGCTACATGGCTGTCTCCAGATCGAAAAACGAGAAACCAAATCGATCATGTTGTGATAGACGGAAGGCATGCTTCAAGCGTTTTGGACGTACGTACACTCCGAGGGCCAAACATCGACTCGGACCACTATCTTGTTGTAGCCAAGATACGCACCCGCCTCTGTGCAGCAAAAAATGTGCGCCCAACAATGCAAGGAAAGCTTAACGTCGAAAAGCTGCAATCACAACAGACGGCCAATTTATTCGCCACTCGACTCACACACCTGCTCTCTAAGAGCACTCTTCAACAATCCGACATACGCGAGTAGTGGAACCACATTTCCCGATCATTAAGTACCGCCGCCGAAGAAGTAGTTGGATTTCAGCGAGCCCGAAAGAACAACTGGTACGATGAGGAATGTCAAGAAGCCGCAGAGAAAAAAGATGCCGCCTGCAGGGCCACGCTGCGATCGGGCGCAACGCAAGCCATGTGGGACCGTTATAGGGAACTTATGAAGGAAGCGAGACGTATTTGCCGCAATAAGAAGAGAGAGGCCGAAATACGTGAGTGCGAAGAGCTTGAGATGCTGGCCGACAGGAAGAACGCCCGAAAATTCTACCAGAGGGTTAGGCGACTTACGGAAGGTTTCAAGACCGGGGCGAACTCCTGTAAGAACAACAATGGCGACCTAGTGACCGATGTCCAGAATATACTTAAATTGTGGAGGGAACACTTTTATAACCTACTGAATGGTAGCAGCGCTGAAAGTAGTGAGGAAGACGAACCCGAGTCCCCAGTCGATGATGATGGAGTAGCTGTCCCACCGCCTGACTATGACGAGGTACGAATAGCGATTACGCGGCTGAAAAACAACAAAGCTGCTGGAGCTGACGGCCTGCCAGCCGAGCTATTCAAGTACGGCGGCGAGGAGCTGATGAGGTGCATGCATCAGCTCGTATGCAGAATATGGTCCGATGAACGCATGCCAGTCGACCGGAATTTAAGTGTGCTCTGCCCAATCCACAAGAAAGGCGACCCCGCCATACGCGCCAACTACCGCGGAATTAGCCTTCTAAGCATAGGTTACAAGGTCTTATCGAGCGTATTGTGCGAAAGACTGAAGCCCACCGTCAACGAGTTGATTGGACCTTATCAGTGTGGCTTCAGGCCTGGAAAATCCACCATTGACCAGGTATTTACAATACGCCGAATATTGGAAAAGACCCGCGAGAATAGGATCAACACACACCATCTATTTGTCGATTTCAAAGCCGCTTTCGACAGCACGAAGAGAA
>NW_016157901.1:53151-53726 GCF_001687245.7 Rhagoletis zephyria
AGCAATACCACCAGCTCCGTCGGAATAGGGAAGGACCTCTCCGAGCCGTTTGATACCAGACAAGGGGACTCCCTTTCATGTGATTTCTTTAATCTGATGTTAGAGAAGATAATAAGAGCCGCAGAACTCAACCGCTCAGGCACAATACTTTACAAGAGCGTACAATTGCTGGCGTATGCCGACGACACCGATATTGTCTTTAGAAACAAGGGCTACGTCTGTTCAGCCTTCTCGGGATTGGATAGAGAAGCAAAGCGAATGGGTCTGGTGGTGAACGAGGACAAAACGAAGTATCTTCTGTCATCACGCAAACAGTCAGAGCATAGGCGTCTTGGCACCCACGTCACTGTTGACAGTTACAAGTTCGAAAAAGTAGAAGACTTCGTTTATTTGGGAACCAGCCTTAACACCAATAATAATGTCAGCCGTGAAATCCAACGGAGAATCACTCGTGCCAACAAGTACTACTTTGGGCTGAGTAGGCAATTGAGAAGTAAAGTCCTCTCTCGTCGTACAAAGATCACACTCTATAAGTCACTCATCATGCCTGTGCTGGTGTATGGCGCGGAAGCATG
>NW_016157901.1:53826-59109 GCF_001687245.7 Rhagoletis zephyria
TCCAACGGAGAATCACTCTTGCCAACAAGTGCTACTTTGGGCTGAGTAGGCAATTGAGAAGTAAAGTCCTCTCACGTCGTACAAAGATCACATATCACTCTATAAGTCACATTCCTGTGCTGGTGTATGGCGCGGAGGCATGGACAATGAAAGCATCTGATGAGGCGGCTCTTGGAGTTTTCGAGAGAAAGATTCTGCGAAAGATTTACGGACCTTTACGCGTTGGTGATGGCGAATATCGCAGACGATTTAACGATGAGCTGTATGAGCTTTATAACGATATAGACATAGTGCAGCGAGTTAAAATTCAGCGGCTCCGCTGGCTTGGCCATGTCGTTCGGATGGACAGAAACGCTCCTGCTCTGAAAATATTCAACGCGGGCCGCGATGCTGGGAACAGAGGAAGAGGAAGGCCTCCTCTGCGTTGGAAAGACCAGGTGGAGAAGGACTTGGCTTCACTTGGCATTTTCAATTGGCGTCAGTTAGCACAGAAGAGAAATGACTGGCGTGCTGTTTTGGACTCGGCCAAAATCGCTTAGGCAGTTACAGCGCCAATAAAGAAGAAGAAGAAGGAGAGGGATTATTTCTGTGCCTCTTTGGGGTCGGAGACGGAGTGGTAGGCAAATCATTGTCGCTTAAATCGGGCGCGGATACTGCCTCCTCCCCAGTTCCAAAACAAGTGAAAATTGATATGCCTTCTACAACAGCGTACAGTCCGGAAATTCTTGCTACCGATTCCTCCGCCTCCGACAATGTGTACTTTTTAAATGGGCCGCCTACGGTAGCTACGGTCTCTCTTCTGTTTTGTGCCAATTTCTTCCTCACTTCACTTTTCCAGTCAGTCCAAGTCTAGTTGCAAAAATCAAATTATTGTTATCCTTATAATCACAATAATATTTTACCTTCTTCCACTAAATTGTGTTTTTTATTGGTGGTCCTTGGCTATTCAACGACTCCGTTAGTTGGCGCCACTTTTCCTCAAGAGCTACTTTATCTCCTTTAAAGAAGCCCTTGGCTATGTCTGGATTTACTTCTATGAAGTCCAGCGTATTTTTGCTTTGCTCCGCCGTCTTGTGGTTTCCCCTGCATTTTAATAATTTTAATTTTAATATATACCACTTTTATTTTCTTAACTTACATTTTTTTCTGTTCGCTGACTTTAAAATATTTCCTTTGACCAAAAATATAACTGTAATTTTTGGTTTTCGTTTTGATTTTTTTCTATTCCACTGGCTTTTAGCTGATCGGAACATTTCCGATAATCGGAATGCAGAACATCAAATTTCCGGTAGAATTCCGATTCGAAGTGGATCGAAATGTAGAACAAGGCGGTATCGGAAATAATTTCCGATTGTTGGAATGCAGAACACCAACAATCGGAAATAAATCCCATTCCGATTCGAATCGGATTGAAGAACAGGGCTGATAATGTTGGCTACGATAGTGGTAGGTGCGAGCCAGCCTAATGGATCAAAGAGTTTGGCCGCATCTGACAGAAGACTGCTATTAGTTATCGTGGTAGTAATATTAAAATCGATTACGAGCAAGCCGCTAAGTGATTTTTGCATCAAAAATGTTGTTAGTTTTATACACTCCCGATCAATGAAATAGACTCAGGCTATTTTCATGAAATATTGAAGTTTAAAAGTGAAAATACGAAGAAAATAACCAAAGTATATCTTTTTTATTGTTCATTATTCAATTCTCAAACTAACTAAAAAAGAATTAGTGATCTACATATGTGAAAAGGTTTTTGTTTAGTACTACTTATTGTAAGTGAACCTGAATATTTGGTATTTAATCGTAAAGAGACTTAAGAATATCTAATGAAAGATCGCTCCAGGCATTCTTAACGGCATTTGTTAAAGGTAAAATGTCTTCAAATTGTCTGCCAGATTAGCAAACGTTACTCGTGAGCCATCCCAACACGTTCTCGATGATATTCAGATCAGGAGAGTATGGAGGCCAAACCATTAAGTTTACATTTTGGTCCTTAATCCACTTTTTTACGGATCGAGCAGTATGAATCGGAGCATTATCTTTTTGGAATGTCCATAGTAATGGGCCTAAAATGTTTGAAAAATGTGGATAAGCTTTTTCGAGCAGCTCTCTATAGCGCGTGGCATTCATCTTAGATGAAACGAACTGGAGTTCAAATGGTCCATAATAACAGATTATGCCTCCCTCACGACTATGGTGATGAGTTAAATGGAGTTCTTCCTTTCTTAATGGAAGTAGTAGTTGAACTCGTCTGGGCCATACACTTTAAATTTCAGGCTTCCCGGAGAATTCTGCGCTCTTCGCAAGGCTTAAGTACTTTTCTGTTGGGCTTTGCAATATTTTTCCCATAATTTGATAGAATTCTAAGGAAATGAGACACAACAGTCTGACTTCGAGAAATTTTTTTTGCTATTTGCCTGGTTGTCCAATTTCTGTCTCGATAGGCCAATATTTTCGTCTGTTCCTCCGAATTTAGTACAGCACCACGCCCCATTTTGCGTTATAAAAATAGAAAATTACAAGAGATAACAAAATACACCTTTTAAGTCGCACAGCCAATGGCAAACTAAATTTATAGCTTCTGAATCTATTTCAGTGATCGCGTTAAAGCACATGTTTTTAGCATAGGCAAACCAGAACACAAATGTGTCCCTAACTGTAAACTTCTGGTGTCAACTCTTTTCTCTTACATTTGCCTAAAGCTCTGTTCTAACAAAAGCAACAAGGGTTGTGCTGATAGCCTACTTAACAAAAAATAAAATCAAAAAGATTGTTTGGATAAGCGTCGAGCTTCTATCCGCTCGCCACCTATATCTATTTCGCCGCTTGAGACAAAAAACAAAGACAGTGCAAACAAGTAAGAAAGTCTAAGTTCGGGCGGAGCCGAACATTAAATACCCGGCGCAGGTATATAATATATGACTTTCACCTTTGCGAAAGCTACCGCTACCATGGTAAGCACATGGTACATGGTATCAATTTTGAGTAAATTAGAGTCCTTAAATTTCGAAGTTTCAAGCAGTTCTGAAATTTACCGTTGTATTAAAGGCGGCCTCAATCTTAGTCCGATTTCAATAATTTTCAACGGTTTGCTTTTATGTGGCAAGCACAATAACNATACCGAGTTTGGTACAAATTGGTAGAACGGTTACCGAGATACATATATGTGATCATAAGTGGGCGTGGCTACGCCCGTTTTCCAAAAATTTATAATATTCTTATTTTTCGTCTAAAAATTATTGTAAATATCAATTTTGAGTGAATTATCTTCAGTAGTTACTGATATATCGCAGTTTTCGTATTTCTGGAAATTACCGTTATATGGGATGTGGTCGTGGTTATTGTCCGATTTTAAAAATTATCGGCCATTTGGTATGTTGTGCGAAGGCCAACAACTGCGCAAGATTGGAAGAAATTGGTGCAGCGATTACCAAGATATACACAGGTAACCATAAGTGGGCGTGGCTACGCCCATTTTCCAAAAATTTATAACATTCTTATTTTTCGTCTGAAAATAATTGTAAATATCAATTTAGAGTGAATTATCTTCAGTATTTCAGTTCGTATTTCTGGAAATTACCGTTATATGGGAAGTGGGCGTGGTTACAGTCCAATTTCGCCCATTTTCAATACCAACCTACCTTGGATAAATGGAAACCTACATACCAAATTTCGTTGAGATATCTAAATTTTTGCTCGAGTTATCGTGTACACGGACGGACGGACAGACGGACAGACGGACGGACAGACAGACATGGCTTAATCGACTTCTTTATTCATTCTGAGCATTTATGTATACATTTGTCTATATCTATCTTTATTCGTTTTGGCTGTTACAAACAACCGTTATGTGAACAAAATTAATATACCCTTGTGCACAAGTGCGCTCGGGTATAAAAATCAACATGCCTAATACTGAGCAACAATCCACATGGCTTATTCTGTCCAACGAAATCGCTGCTCTAAGGGCGGACGGACTCGCATACTCTCGGTTGTAAATGCTTTGCTTGCCGATCGAGAAAATCGAATAAAAAAAACGGTTGAACTCCATCAAGAGATATGTTCGTTAAAATCTATACTCAGCGATAAAGACTCCGTGCTTTCTAATCTGGCACGCGAATTAAAAGCTCTGCACGTTTCGTCTCTACTAGTTTCAATAATCTAAATGCATCCCCTACTGATAATATCAAAATCAATAAAAACAATAAATTTACAGGTACTGCTAGTCAAACTCATTTGCTTGCTTCCTCTTCGTCACCGTCTCAATCTGTTTATGATTCTTTGCGCCGCTACCAGCATTTTCGCAAAGTGCTGGCGACCAGTGTTGCCGTTTAGATACATTTACTTCAAAAGTGATACGTGTTTGTGCAAATTTTTGAAAGATACTTTATTTTTTCGCTCATTTCGCGAGATACTTAAATTTTCCATTTACAATTTACAAAGAGAAAATATATACATATCGCACACCGTCTTAAAAAGAGACATAACTCAAAATAAAAGTTCGACAGAAAATGCGAAAAACCATTTCTTAGCACATACTTATCATATGGGCAAGGAAGACTGTACCTTAGGTTTTTTTCAACATATAGCAAAAATTTGCTCCAGCTTTTGCCGAAAGGTAAATAAAAGCTCTGTGTACATTTTTAGTGCATAATTTCAAAAATGCCAAATTTTGAGTTGTGTCACTTTTGAAGATCGTGTGCGACATGTATGCAGTACCAGCTTTTAAAATGTGATTGAAAATGTGAAACGTTTTGTGGTCAAACAAGCTTATAGAATAATGCTCTAAACGAATGCGCTGACTGCATTCATTACAACGCTTTTATCAACTTGCAATGTTGTGTTCCAGAAGCTTTCAATGTTGTGGATCCAGAAACTTTCAATGTTGTGTTCCGACACCAAAGCAAAGCTTTGAAAAGCTCCTATAAAAAAGCATAGTGAATAGGGCGAGGTAGATGACATCTAGATGTCGCTCTATGTACTATGTTTGCTACACCGGAAATAGACGACACGCCGTTTCTTTAAATAAAATTAGTTTGACTATTGTCAACTAAATCGAATGCTTTGTAAGTGAATTGACTTGTGGACCACTTGAGGTATAGGTGGACCAGTTGGTAATCACTTTGGGACCAGTTGGTAACTAGTTCGTGGGACCAGTTGGTAACCAGTCGGGGATCAGTCCGGGAATCAGTTGGGAACCAGTTTGGGACTAGTCCGAAACTAATTACATTCCGACCAGTTGGGGACCAGTTGGTCTTTTTAAGCTCCTGTGGCCGTTTTAAG
>NW_016157901.1:68459-72206 GCF_001687245.7 Rhagoletis zephyria
TTATCAAAACAAATTCTATGGGACTGAGAAATATTATTTTCTACTTTTTAGTCCATTTATAAAAGCGTTGTATATTAAAAAGTTTTTTTTTATATTATTTATTTTTAATTTACTTTGCTTGCCTCATACATAGACAAACTGTTTGGAATATAACGGGGGGTATTCGTAGTCAAAATAAAGCGCCACTGAAGGTAGTTTCTTTTTGACATAATTTCCAACGAGTTTAATGTGCAATGTAACAGATAATTTGATAATCAACGTAAATAATCGACAGTCAATAGTTTTATGTACATATATGTGTATTCAAGTTTCTCTCACTATATCTAAGATATTTTTCTTCATGTACATACATATGTACATATGTATGTGTATAAATGTGCATTACATGATTTTTTGGTTAGAGCAAATAGCATTTTTTTAAGTTTTTTTCAAACTTGATCCTTAAAAAAAAATTAGTGATATATTTGATAAATTTTTTGCTTTTTTTACGATACATTTTTTCATGAAAACGCAGAAAGAGAAAACTCCGATATCGTCTGACATTGCTGCCGCTGCGGCCACCACTACTACCACTGTTCCTGTCTCCTATGCTAGTGCTGCTGGTTTGCCTCGGGACAGCGAAATCATCTATGTACCAGATGCACATGCTGAAAATCACTGCGAAAGACGCGCTTTGATGCGGATTGTGGCTAGACGTTCGTCTACTAGAGTGAATGCCGGCCTCTCTCCCACCACAAATCCAACACCGACTTGCGCCCCTTTACGTGGCAAATGTAGTAGACGTCACAAGGCTCCACGCTTACCATCCTTGCCCCGTCCATCGCATTTCATGGATGGCGGTGACGTCAGCCTTTATTTTCCCTAGTACAACAAGCAGCCAGGCAGAGGCACTTCCCGATTAAGGGTTCGGATATTCCAAACCCAGCGCACGCGGGGTGTTACGCCCTCCCACTTTAGCTCGCTCCCAAACTAGTGTTTGGTCACTACCCAGAGGATGCATGGATATAAATATCCGGACGTAGTGAGCTGCGATTTGAACCGTAAGCACACGAATCACTTCTGGCCACTCCCAGGTAAATGGCAGTCAAAAGCTTTGCAGTACTGGGAAATGTACAAAACATAGTGGTCAAAGGCGAATATCTCAACTAAACCCTGATGTAGTTTTTAAATTCATAGCTCTACATACCTGTATAGTAAACCAAATAGCCGGACCAAATGTTATCTATATATATAAAAATGGTGTGAAAAATGTATAGTAATTCATCAATTGAGAACGGTTGGGCCGATTTGGCTAAACATTTTTTTTAGTTGTTCGTAGTTGCCAGGAGAAAGTTTTAACGAAAGAAAATTTTGGGAAAACCCTCCAGGAAAGTCGGAAAATTGGAAAAATCGAAAATTGATTTTTTGGATGGAATTTTGTGTGCAATTCCTTCGGAATGGCATTCGAATGGAAAAGTAGAAAATTCTAAGTGGAAAACTTGGAAAAATCCGGAAGAACGCAAAAAATTTGAATTTTTTTCGACGAAATCTTGGAAAATTTCGGAATTTCGAAACGTGTTTAGAAGAAGGAGTGTACAAAGTCTTAATTTTTCCGATAGTTGGCGCAGGGATCGAGCTATGCTTAAAAAATGCAGTTGGTTCGTTGGTAGCCTTTTGCCTAGATTAGCATATATGATTCATTTTTTCCGTTAAGTGGGTCAGAGACCGAACTATTCGAAACAGTCTTATTAGTGGTCCGATTTGCTTGAAATTTAGCACGTGGGTAGCTTATTGGCTGGGTTAACATATAGGATATTATTTCTGATAGGTGTACCAGATACCGATCAATTCCAAAAAATCTTCAATCGAATCGAGTCATTGTTTTACAGTTCGAAAGGTGTTTGAAGGCGCCGCAAACATGCGGGTATTGGCTATTTAACAATACTTATTACACAGGCCAACAAAAATGGAAAAAATTTGATGCAGCAAATGTTAACGCTATTTTTTACAGATTTTTTTGTGCTGAATACGAATCCGGTAGCAAAAATTTACCATCACCTCTAGATTTTAAGAAAAAACGAGGTCAAATTGTCAAAAAATCGAGTTTTTTGCAATATTTGAGAAGCTCTAGCAAAGAAACAAAGGGTGGTAGAACCTTCCACTTAGGCTAAAAAGCAAGTTCCCGCACCTTTGCTTGATGGTCACTTAGGGCTGGTTTGTCCAACTCAACTTAACTTAGTTTAGCCACTTTTGGACTTAAGTCAAAAGTTAGCCTACGTTTTACACAGCTTATTCTTGACTAAGTCGAGAAAATCGGCTTAACTAAGTTAAGTTGAGTTGGAGAAACCAGCCTTTATAGTCATTTCTTGAACAGGAATAACTGATTTCGGGAAGTTTGAGTTCCTACCGCAATTAAGCAAAAGGTGATAGAACCTTCCACGTGGGCTTAAATTAAAGCTAGAACTACAGACTCATTTACTTTTTATCGTCAAAAATGGTGTAAAAATCAATGTTAGGTGTTAAATAAATAACTATAGGTAACCTTAGGGTCAAGGTGCAGGAATGGTATTTTCAGGGATTGAAGTCAGAAGTCCAAGCCTTAATTTAAGCCTAAGTTATATCACTTTTTGTTTCATTGCTAGAGCTTCTCAAATATTGCAAAAAACGCGATTTTTTTACACTTTCACCACATTTTTCTCAAAATCTGGAGCTGATGGAAACATTGTACTTACGCATTCTTAATCAGCAAAAAAAAAGCCTATCAAAACCAGCTTCAACATTTGCCGCATCAAAATCGGTGTTGCCCTGTGTTACCTACACTAATTATATAAAGAGAAGCTCCTTCTTTTTATAAGAGGTGATCTCGCGAACGGCTGTACCGATTTTTTGAAATTTTGGACACCTATTGCAGACTTTGGATATATTAAGGGAGCGTGGCATCACCCATACATATCGAATTTTTCATACCGTATATCTCTGAAAGTATTTATGGTAATGTCCTGGAAATTGGTATAGAGATTTTGGGGCTACTGGAAAAGGGAAGTGGTGCTTTCCAAACATATTGAAACTTTTACCTATCTGTAAATATATACAGTGTTTTTTTCTTTTTCGTAATAAATTTTTTGTACCAAATTTTGATTATATAGTTTTGTAGTTCACTCAATTTCAGTATCATAAATTGCAAGTTTTTAATAGCTATAAGACACCGTTGACTTTCCAGAATTTTTTTCGCTGATGATGTTGCGCATTTTCTCCGTATAACGAATGCGTGAGAGTTTTTTTGTATGGGAAAAAATGCCGAAGAGCGTCAGTACGTAAAAGACTTATTATGGTGGCTTAACTCCTCCTAAACGACCGAAACGATTTTAATGATAATTTTTAGTGGCGCTGGAACCGAGTTATTGCTAAAAATCGTCGATTCGGAGGCACCAGGCATCAAAGTTAAATTACTCCCGTTAAATCAACCATCAGAACCATTGCGGTCCTTGCTTTACGGTGACTAAACAGAATGTGGACCAATGATACTCACCAGTTTTTTAAATTGCCACCAACTATACTATACAGATTCATGGACGATTCACTAACGAGCCGCAAGGACTTCTTCCCGGTATAACGCTTTCGTCAGGTTATTTAAGACGACAATGGGGATATGCCTTCTGTCGACCACAAAACCAAACGTGAACGTGAGTAGTTGGCGAAAACGTTGGACCAAATATTTCAATAAAAAAATTAATTTTGGACGGGACGAAGTTCGCCGGGTCTGCTAGT
>NW_016157901.1:75852-77652 GCF_001687245.7 Rhagoletis zephyria
ACATATATGTATCTCGGTAACCGTTCTACCAATTTGTACCAAACTCGGTGTGGTTATTGTACTTGCCACATAGAAGCAAAACGTTGAAACTTATTGAAATCGAACTAAAATTACGGCCGCTTTTCATATAACAGTAAATTTCAGATATGCTTGAAACTTCAATATTTCGAAATTTAAGGACGCCAATTTACTCAAAATGGATACACCTCGGTTTACCATGTAGCGGTAGCTTTCGGAAAGGTGAAAAACATATATTTAATACTTGCGCCGGGTATTTAATGTTCGGCTCCGCCCGAACTTAGACTTTTTTACTTGTTATTATAGAAATTTATGTGCGCTATGTGTTTTCTGCCATCTGCTGTAATTACTTAAGAAGTAAACGGCTTGGCTGTTTACTAAACCGGTCTATGGTTTTATCAATAATCTCAAATTGGTTCTGTGATACAAAACTTTCGATGTACACTTAGAAGACACAAACCTACCACAAAGTAGTAAACAATTACACTATAAATTTATTTATAGTTTACCGTTTAATCCATTGTCGACTGCAGCCAGGTTTTCACCCTTTTTAAATGGAAGTACTTTGAAGTTAGAGAGAATAAATTGATAGAGAACCAGGTGATCCACATATCCACTTTTTAAATCAATTTACTAATTATTTTGTTAGAATTGAGTGTATAATTTGATATAGGGTATATACATATATAGGAAAAAACTTGAAAGTTAGGGGGGCGAAATTATCGAGCAAAGATTTCCTGGTACTCTTTTTGAATATCCAGGCAAAAATTTGGAAGTTAAGGGGGGGCTCGGGCTTCCTGCCCCTACCTGGCTACGCCCATGTGTGCATGTATGCATTACTTCGTTTTTCTCATATGCATTATTTCGGTTTTCAAACGAAAGTGTGCATATGCATAATTTCGGTTTTTTCTCATATGCATTATTCCGGTTATCAACCGAAACTGTGCATATATGCATTCTTTCGGCTTTTTTCATATGCATTATTTCGGGTTTCAACCGAAACTGTGCATATATGCATTCTTTCGGCTTTTTTCATATGCATTATTTCGGGTTTCAACCGAAACTGTGCATATATGCATTCTTTCGGCTTTTTTCATATGCATTATTTCGGGTTTCAACCGAAACTGTGCATATATGCATTCTTTCGGCTTTTTTCATATGCATTATTTCGGGTTTCAACCGAAACTGTGCATATATGCATTCTTTCGGCTTTTTTCATATGCATTATTTCGGGTTTCAACCGAAACTGTGCATATATGCATTCTTTCGGCTTTTTTCATATGCATTATTTCGGGTTTCAACCGAAACTGTGCATATATGCATTTTTTCGGTTTTTTCGTATGCATTTTCGGTTTTTATACCCGAGCGCACTTGTGCACAAGGGTATATTAATTTTGTTCACATAACGGTTGTTTGTAACAGCCAAAACGAATCGAAATAGATATAGACAAATGTATACATAAATGCTCAGAATGAATAGAGAAATCGATTAAGCCATGTCTGTCTGTCCGTCCGTCTGTCCGTCCGTCCGTGTACACGATGGGCGAAATCGGACTGTAACCACGCCAACTTCCCATAAAACGGTAATTTCCAGAAATACGAAAACTGCGATATTTTGTTAACTACCGACGATTATTCACCCAAAATTGATATTTACAATTTTCTGACGAGAAATAAGAATATTACAAAGTTTCTGAAAATGGGCGTAGCCACGCCCACTTATGGCTACATGTGTATATCTTGGTAACCGCTGCACCAATTTCTTCCAAACTTGGCACAGTT
>NW_016157901.1:77677-128444 GCF_001687245.7 Rhagoletis zephyria
CATATAACGGTAATTTAGAAGAAATACAAATCTTCGATAATATCAGTAAATTATTAAAGCTAATTATTCAAAATTGATGCTGCAGACAATCTTTACCAAGAAATACGTTTATGGTAAATTTTGAAAATGGGCGTGGCACCGCCCACTTATGATCACATTATGTATTCGGTAACCGTTCTACAATTTGTACCAAACTGGTGTTTTTGTCTTGCCACATAAAGCAAAACGTTGGAAATTATTGAAATCGACTAAAATTACGGCCGCTTTTCATATAACGTAAATTTCAATATGCTTGAAACTTCAATATTTCGAAATTTAAGGACGCCAATTTACTAAAATGATACACCCGGTTACCATTAGCGGTAGTTTCGGAAAGGTGAAAAAACATATATTTAATACTTGCGCCGGGTATTTAATGTTCGGCTCCCCCGAACTTAGACTTTTTTACTTGTTATTATAGAAATTTATGTGCGCTATGTGTTTTCTGCCATCTGCTGTAATTACTTAAGAAGTAAACGGCTTGGCTGTTTACTAAACCGGTCTATGGTTTTATCAATAATCTCAAATTGGTTCTGTGATACAAAACTTTCGATGTACACTTAGAAGACACAAACCTACCACAAAGTAGTAAACAATTACACTATAAATTTATTTATAGTTTACCGTTTAATCCATTGTCGACTGCAGCCAGGTTTTCACCCTTTTTAAATGGAAGTACTTTGAAGTTAGAGAGAATAAATTGATAGAGAACCAGGTGATCCACATATCCACTTTTTAAATCAATTTACTAATTATTTTGTTAGAATTGAGTGTATAATTTGTTATATGGTATATACATATATAGGAAAAAACTTGAAAGTCAGGGGGGCGAAATTATCGAGCAAAGATTTCCTGGTACTCTTTTTGAATATCCAGGCAAAAATTTGGAAGTTAAGGGGGGGCTCGGGCTTCCTGCCCCTACCTGGCTACGCCCATGTGTGCATGTATGCATTACTTCGTTTTTCTCATATGCATTATTTCGGTTTTCAAACGAAAGTGTGCATATGCATAATTTCGGTTTTTTCTCATATGCATTATTCCGGTTATCAACCGAAACTGTGCATATATGCATTCTTTCGGCTTTTTTCATATGCATTATTTCGGGTTTCAACCGAAACTGTGCATATATGCATTTTTTCGGTTTTTTCGTATGCATTTTCGGTTTTTATACCCGAGCGCACTTGTGCACAAGGGTATATTAATTTTGTTCACATAACGGTTGTTTGTAACAGCCAAAACGAATCGAAATAGATATAGACAAATGTATACATAAATGCTCAGAATGAATAGAGAAATCGATTAAGCCATGTCTGTCTGTCCGTCCGTCTGTCCGTCCGTCCGTGTACACGATGGGCGAAATCGGACTGTAACCACGCCAACTTCCCATAAAACGGTAATTTCCAGAAATACGAAAACTGCGATATTTTGTTAACTACCGACGATTATTCACCCAAAATTGATATTTACAATTTTCTGACGAGAAATAAGAATATTACAAAGTTTCTGAAAATGGGCGTAGCCACGCCCACTTATGGCTACATGTGTATATCTTGGTAACCGCTGCACCAATTTCTTCCAAACTTGGCACAGTTATTGGCCTTGATACAGCATACTAAATGGCCGAAAATTTTAAAAATCGGAGAATAACCACGCCCACATCCCATATAACGGTAATTTAGAAAAATACAAAATCTTCGATAATTCAGTAAATATTAAAGCTAACTTATTCAAAATTGATGCTCGCAACAATCCTTTACCAAGAAATACGTTTATGGTTAAATTTTGGAAAATGGGCGTGGCACCGCCCACTTATGACCACATATATGTATATCGGTAACCGTTCTATCAATTTGTACCAAACTGGGTATTTTTCTTGTGCTTGCCACATAAAAGCAAAACGTTGGAAATTATTGAAATCGGACTAAAATTACGGCCGCTTTTCATATAACGGTAAATTTCATAAATGCTTGAAACTGCAATATTTCGAAATTTAAGGACGCTAATTTACTTAAAATTGATACACCCCGGCTTACCATCTAGCGGTAGGTTTCGGAAAGGTGAAAAAACATATATTTAATACTTGCGCCGGGTATTTAATGTTCGGCTCCACCCGAACTTAGACTTTCTTACTTGTTTTCGTATGCATTATTTCGTATGCACAGTTTCCATATGCACAATTTCACAATTTATTCTTAAAAATAATTTATATTTGTTACGTATTAAGGGTATTTCTGTGATACTTATTATTAAAAATCTAAACTAAGTCGTGTGAAAAAATGAGAAAAACGGTGATATATTGAATGCTCAGTTGTGATAACTCAGCGTTAAATTTTATTAAATGTTTTGAAATGCAATACATAAACCCTTCGGCATTTAACAAGAATATGTAGAGACATTCACAATGGTTTTCATGCTAAAAATTTATCATGGTTTTCATGCTAAGTATTTTTTAAATGGTTTTTAAATGGTTTAAATGGTTTTCATGCAAAATTTTTTTTTTCACCATATTTAGCTTAACGAATTTTCTTTACTACTTCAATGAGGAAGGTATCCGAATCCCTACGAAAAACAAATAATGGAGGAGCACTTACTCCGTAGAAATTACTGAAAGCGAAATTTTTCCTAATGGTATCTAATTAACTATGTATATAACTACATAAAATGATAGCCGTTTTCGTTGGTCAGCGAGATGAGCAAAATAAATAAAATCTTGTAAAATGAGGAGGGCTATTCGCGATTCGGTGCATAAGAGCTGACAAATTTATGCAATTGCAGAAATATGCCATGGATTGTGAGCGACCTTTATTAAACTGTCATGGTAAAGCTTTTGCAAAACAATTTTTGTGCATCAGCTTTGGTTTTGTTTATGAATGCAATGCATAGCATTTTTATGATATGGATTTTCGGTATTGCAAATTTGCCAAACCATGACAAATGCAAATGCGTGTATTTTGTTTGTGTATTGCAAATAATTTGCAATGCAATGATGCTAGGCCATTTGCACCGGATCGCGAATAGCCCTAGGGTAAGTGTAGAGCCAGTGCGTAATACTTTCTTTGATAATTGATAATAGTTGAACATTTTTATGTTGAATGCACCTATATATATATATAGGGTATCCCAGAAGTAACGTGCCAAACTTCAGGGGAAACAAAAAATTTTCAGGTAAAAGTGTCACCGTTTTTGAAATATTTAAATTTTTTCGAATTTAAAAAAAATCGAGCCTTTTCATGGGTTTTCTTTAACTGCAACTACAAACCGGGCAATACTTAGTAAATTTTTTATGTAAAATACTTCCAAATGCAATGTAAATAAAATATATTAAGGAACCATCATAAAATTAGGACTATTTCTATTTTTAACTTTTTGATATTTTCTTCCCCAACTTTGACTATCTCGGGTGAAAAAAAATGTACTGAGCTATAACTTTACATTACATAAAAAAAATTGCTCATTTAATAAAAATTTCAGAAAGGTGCCACACTCACTGTTTTGAACAGAAAAAAAAGTTATATCCGCTTTTGTGGGTAAAGGACTGAGACACGCTAGAATGTATTTAATAGATTTAAATTGAATTTGCTCTTGTTACCGTCAAATGACATGCTAAATAGTACAAAGGTACATTATTACCTGCTCCTGACATTATTTTGTGTTACTTACCGGAATTAGTGAAAGTGGATTTTGTGAAATTGGACCCTTCGAACATTGTGTTATTAATACTATGACAGAGAACACGCAGTATACGTCGCATGAATATGCGGATATTCACCTAATTTACGGTGAAGCTTGCTGTAATGCCAGAGCTGCTCAAAGACTCTATGCAGAGCGATACCCCAATCGTCGACATCCGGGTCGAGAAGTATTCGCCCGGACCCATAGAGAAATATATGAAGGTAAGTGATTTTTACACCTTTCTTGTTTGCTTGCTTGTTAACTATAATTTTTCACTTTTTTAAGGTCGCATACCTGGAAGGCGTGGCGGCGAAACAGGACGTCCTGCAACGGTAGATGTTGAAGCTGTGTTAGAGGAAGTGGAACTAGCTCCATCGACTTCAGTGAGAATGATGGAAAGACGGACGGGAATACCAAAAACTACAGTTCACAAAGCTTTAAAAGACCATCGATTTCATCCCTACCACATTCAACGTGTTCAGGCTCTACAGGAAAGAGATTACCTGTCGAGGGTTAGATTTTGCCGTGAAATGTTGCGAATGCATGAATCAGACCCCAACTTTTTTAATAAAATAATTTGGAGCGATGAATCATCATGCAAACGTGATGGTTATTTTAATTTACATAACCTTCACAGTTGGCAGATAGACAATCCTCACGAAATGAGAGAAGATCGTTCGCAGTACCGGTACAAAATAAATTTATGGTGCGGTATTTTTAATTGTCAGATATTGGGACCTGTGGAACTGCCGCCAACGCTCAACTCTCACAGTTATTTAGAGTTCCTTCAGGAACGGCTTCCAACTCTTTTGGAAGATGTACCCTTAAACCTGCGGCGAAGACTATGGCTGCAAAATGACGGGTGCCCTGCTCACTACGGGCGTGAAGTAAGAGCTCATTTAGACGAAACTTATCCTCGCCGATGGATTGGACGATACGGGCCAATCACGTGGCCCGCTAGATCGCCAGACCTGAATCCATTAGATTTTTTCTACTGGGGCTGTCTTAAGGACAAAATTTATTCAAAAACAATTCAAAACGAAGAGCATTTGCGGGAACAAATAAATGGAGCTGCTGCTGAGATAGCCCAATTGAGTTTAAGATCTCTAAAAGCGTCTTTTCTTAAAAGGTGCCGAGCTTGTATTAGAGTAGAAGGTCGCCAATTTGAGCATATTTTATCAATAAATGAATAAATTTCTCTTCAAACGACTCATGTATATTTTATTTCACGTGAATCCATGCTTCACAAAAAATATTGATAGATATAGCCCTTGTTATAGACTCTAGTCCGAATTCCGGTAAGTAACACAAAATAATGTCAGGAGCAGGTAATAATGTACCTTTGTACTATTTAGCATGTCATTTGACGGTAACAAGAGCAAATTCAATTTAAATCTATTAAATACATTCTAGCGTGTCTCAGTCCTTTACCCACAAAAGCGGCTATAACTTTTTTTTTTCTATTCAAAACAGTAAGTGTGGCACCTTTCTGAAATCTTTATTAAATGAGCAATTTTTTTATGTAATGTAAAGTTATAGCTCAGTACATTTTTTTTTCACCCGAGATAGTCAAAGTTGGGGAAGAAAATATCAAAAAGTTAAAAATCCAGAAATAGTCCTAATTTTATGATGGTTCCTTAATTTATTTTAACTACATTGCATTTGAGTATGGAGAGGCAACTATCTGGAAGTATTTTACATAAAAAATTTACTAAGTATTGCCCGGTTTGTAGTTGCAGTTAAAGAAAACACATGAAAAGGCACGATTTTTTTTAAATTCGAAAAAATGTAAATATTTCAAAAACGGTGACACTTTTACCTGAAAATTTTTTGTTTATCAGGGAGCTCACCCCCCACCTACCTTCCCCTAAAGTTTGGCACCTTACTTCTGGGACACCCTGTATATGTACCTATAGGTAACATAAATGTGCACTTAAGCATAAAGGCAGCAAAGCAAAATATACTAGGGGTATTCTCGAAGTCTTGCACGATGCACGGATTGCACGAAATGTAAAAATACTATTTCAAATTTGAAAGAGTAAGAGAGCACCCCATTGCAAAGTGGTAGCATGCATGGGTAGCAAGCAGCAAAATTAGGTATCAAATACAATAACAAGATACAGCACAAAAAAATGAAATAAGCGAGATGAGAGGAATGAGAGAAATATGTAGCAATTCCAACAACAAAACAACTAGCACAGGTTCGCATTTATCTTGCTATGCTTTTTTGCAAAATATATACATGGGTTTCTACGTTGCATATTTTGCAGCGATAGGAAATGTTGTTTGCCATAGAAGTATTCTCGAAGTCTTGCACGATGCAAAATGCAAAAATACTGTTCCAAATTTCGAAGAGTACGAGAGCACCCCATTTCAAAGTGGTAGCATGTATTGGTAGCAAGCAGCAAAATGATGTATCAAATAACAAGAAACAGCAAAAAAAAATTAAGTGAGCGAGATGAGAGGAATGAGAGAAATATGTAGCAACTCCAACAACAAAACAACTAGCACAGGGTCGCATTTATCTTGTTATGCTATTTTGCGAAATATATACATGGGTTTCGACGTTGCATATTTTGCAGCAATAGGAAGTGTTGTTTCCCACGTATTTTGTTATTGTGTGTTTGCAAGTTATGCAATCCATGCAATCCGTGCTACGTGCAATGGCTTAGCAAGAATTGGAGAATACCCTCCTGTATTTTGTTGTTGTGGGTTTGAAAGTTACACAATCCATGCAATCCGTGCTACGTGCAACGGCTTTGCAAGATTTGGAGAATACCCCAACTGTATTTGGAGAGGAGAATCGAATGCAGCCAGTTAGAAGTATGTGCTTGCAATAGAAAATAAGTTATGAAAAGTCAAATTGGCATGACTCCTCTTCTTAACCCTCTAACCGGTAAGAGTGCCTCAAGGCAAGGATCACAAAAATCACCTTTTGCATATGAAAATGTAATTTTTCATTACGCAAGTGAGTTCAACGCTCTTGATCATATGTTTGCTGACATTTCTTTCTCAAATTAGAATGTAATCCGACAGGCCGTTAGTCCTCTGTAATCCGTTTTTTGCGAACAGGTGGAGGAGAAGGTCGGTCTTTCGTATTAAAAAATTTCTGATTTTCAGCATCGAAAATTTTTATTTTGGTGAAGTTCTTTTAACTCAAGAATTTTATTCCCGTAAAGTTTTAGTCATAAGCTTCACGATTTTATATCTACGGTGTTGAAAATAGTTGGATTTTATGTTCTATAGCAAAAAATCTAAGTGTGCCTCAAGGCACTCTTGTCGTTCGGCGCGATTTTTTTTACGCGTCGCATTTTTCCTTTGCGTTTTAGTTATGGTGATTTTTACCGGTAAGGCAAATACTTTTTATAAATTGTTCACCTGTTTTTCATAAAGTGTCTAAATAACAATATATGCAAATCGTTACATGATGTCGCGTGAGAAATTGTCGAAGTTATCAGCCGAAGAAATTCTTGAATTTATGGATTCTGTGGAGACTAAGTAGTAGTATAGCCGAAGCTACAGGTCCAGCAGTTGTACCAACCAATGGTGGTTTGATTGGAAGTAAGAGTTTCTCTCACATCTTTGGAAAATTGATTTTACGTACAATTNATAGGAAGTGTTGTTTCCCACGTATTTTGTTATTGTGTGTTTGCAAGTTATGCAATCCATGCAATCCGTGCTACGTGCAATGGCTTAGCAAGAATTGGAGAATACCCTCCTGTATTTTGTTGTTGTGGGTTTGAAAGTTACACAATCCATGCAATCCGTGCTACGTGCAACGGCTTTGCAAGATTTGGAGAATACCCCAACTGTATTTGGAGAGGAGAATCGAATGCAGCCAGTTAGAAGTATGTGCTTGCAATAGAAAATAAGTTATGAAAAGTCAAATTGGCATGACTCCTTTTCTTAACCCTCTAACCGGTAAGAGTGCCTCAAGGCAAGGATCACAAAAATCACCTTTTGCATATGAAAATGTAATTTTTCATTACGCAAGTGAGTTCAACGCTCTTGATCATATGTTTGCTGACATTTCTTTCTCAAATTAGAATGTAATCCGACAGGCCGTTAGTCCTCTGTAATCCGTTTTTTGCGAACAGGTGGAGGAGAAGGTCGTGTTTTCGTATTAAAAAATTTCTGATTTTCAGCATCGAAAATTTTTATTTTGGAGAAGTTCTTTTACTCAAGAATTTTATTCCCGTAAAGTTTTAGTCATAAGCTTCACGATTTTATATCTACGGTGTTGAAAATAGTTGGATTTTATGTTCTATAGCAAAAAATCTAAGTGTGCCTCAAGGCACTCTTGTCGTTCGGCGCGATTTTTTTTACGCGTCGCATTTTTCCTTTGCGTTTTAGTTATGGTGATTTTTACCGGTAAGGCAAATACTTTTTATAAATTGTTCACCTGTTTTTCATAAAGTGTCTAAATAACAATATATGCAAATCGTTACATGATGTCGCGTGAGAAATTGTCGAAGTTATCAGCCGAAGAAATTCTTGAATTTATGGATTCTGTGGAGACTAAGTAGTAGTATAGCCGAAGCTACAGGTCCAGCAGTTGTACCAACCAATGGTGGTTTGATTGGAAGTAAGAGTTTCTCTCACATCTTTGGAAAATTGATTTTACGTACTGATCGTATGGATTTTTTATTGCTGACATTGAATCAATAAACAGAGATTCTGCTGAACTCAGCAAAGTCATCTGGCGCAAAACAAACCTTAAACTTCATATAAATGAGGTGGCATTTCGTGGCTTACCTGAGCACACAAAAATGCTCTCAAGACCGGTGCAATAATATCTAAATATTTTTANAATCCGTGCTACGTGCAATGGCTTTGCAAGATTTGGAGAATACCCCTAATGTATTTGCGAAGTATGCAATTTATATTTTTTTNTATCTGCCAGTACATTGGCATTCATTTATACATGTCGGTTTATCGCTCCCCGAATTTAGAGAGGTAGTTAATGAAGAATGCATTCGAACCCATTCGCAAAACGATGCCATTGAAACGGTTTGAAGTCATAAAAAGATTCCCGTCGTTCCGAGATGGGGATGGACGCAATGACCGCCTTTTTTATCCGTTATGCTGGTCTTGTGAGCTACACTCCGACGCGTTCGGTTGGTGGCCCATCTTCAACAAGTAAACCTTCTACTCCACAAGATGAATCGCAACCTGCTGCTCTGAGTGTTGGCAGAAAATCTGTATATCATGTTGATGACGTTCGTTTCAATGGTAACAATCAACTTCCTAAATGGCTCGAGAAAGTGGAAAGAATGGTGCAAATTTTGTAAAAAGTCGCAAACTCAATGTATTTGCGAAGTATGCAATTTATATTTTTTGATCTGCGACAAAAAATTGCTTTTTGGAATAGCACTCAAAAAAGTAACACATTTTTCTAGATTCCTTTGCACTGCTAAACTTTTTGGAATAAAACCGTTGGTACTTAATAAAATTTCTATCTGTTCATATATTTTGCTTTAACCGATATGAGTGCCTGGAGGCACTGTTTCGTTTATCTCACCTGGAAGTCAAACGAAGCGACAAAATGGTATATAGATGACATCATTGAGTTTATCATGCCCAAGTTATGCCAGAAAAAAATTCCCAACCATTTCTGATCACTATTTCAAAGTTGCCGGTTTGAGGGTTAAATTCTGACACTCACGGTTTTTATAATATGTATACTGTAGCTGGTGCGTACCTAAAACAGTTATAGGACCACTTTTATAGTGTTCTGGAACATAAAAGGAAACAATCTAGATGTGGCATGCTTATGTGCTCTCATCAGAAGATAGTTGAAAGAAAAACTTTTTTAAAAGGTTACGATGCGTTCACAAAAGTGAAAATTCATATTTTTTTATCAGCGCATCGTCTGCAATTAGAAAATTTAGCCAAATACGTGTGTGCTCCAGTGTACAATATACTATTGAACTATGATCCTCGTGCACCACTTTTGTATTTGCCCTTTAAAAAGTTGCAGAGCGAAATAGATGTAAGGTCGGTGTTATGCAGAAATTTTGCTTGGCAAATTGGTGCAATTGTTGTTGCAGCAAACTCGGAGGGAGCGAGTTTAGTGACTCTCACAGCAAACTAATTTTGTTGGGCCAAACTGCAGTAAAATTAGTGTTGCCATATGCAAAAATTTAAATTGTTGTTATACACAAAAAATGCGTGATAACCAAAGACAGAGACAGAACGTAGAAAAATTCAACAAATTTTCATATAAATTTTGAACTTTTTAATCTGAGTTTTTAGAAAAATTTTGGGTACGCATACTGCCTTAAGGAAATTTGACACAATAAAATGCCAGCTATTTCTTGTACGTCATTTTATATAGAGTTTTTGCTTTTCTTGAGAGCTGGATACTAAGGTTTACGCATAAACGTAGTAAATGACCATGATTCAATAACACTGGATCACAAATTTTAGTTTGATTTTTGTTCTCCAGACTCCAGTATGGGTGCATTCCAAGACGTCAAAATACAAAGCATCAGTCTGTTTTATTTCGAAACCGCACTTGAAGAAAAAGTCTAACTTGCGCAACCCGGTTGAAAACTAGCATCTAACCGTGGTTGCGCACATTTGGCATTACGGTCTACTAAGGTTTAGAAATAAAAGAGACTGACGCTTTGTATTTTGACGTTTTGGAATGCGCCCTATATCAACGCAAGACGAATTCATACAAGGTGATAGCGGGAGCACAAAAACTACTCTAACAAATTATACGCACAATGACAAACACATCACGTTTGACAATCAATACAATTCGCATTAATATCAATGAGCAGTGTTGCTAGCTCTATTTAAGAGCGGTCCAGACCCAATTTATTTTTGTATGAAAGAAAACCGCAACAACTTCGGCAAAAAAAATCTAAAACGAAAATTTTTACTTGAAACTTGCACTAGAATTGAGTGAGTTACAAAACTGCATACTCAAAATCTTTCTAGAAAATCTAATTAAAAGTTCGAACCTTTTACAAAAGTTTGTTGATTATTTTAAATATTGCACAACGTTGGAAACTTGGATTTATACGGTTTTCGCTAAAGAGTGATTTACGTATTTATAAAAAAATAACTCACATTAAGTAATAAAAAAAATTAAAAAAAAAAATAATAATTGTGAAAACTGGGCAAAATTTGGAGCGACTAAAATTTTTCGGCCACTGTATGTATGTATGCAAATATTACATAAACATTTTTTATTTTTTATTTTTTAACTAACTTTATAAAAGTTTGGTTTGGTTTATGAATACACTAGCTGGCCCGGCGAACTTCGTCCCGCCCAAAAATTATTTTTTTATTGAAACATTTGGTCCAACGTTTTCACCACAACTCACGTTAAAGTTTGGTTTTGTGGTCGTCAGAAACCATATCCTCCATTTTCGTCTTAAATAACCTAACGAAATCTTAATGTCCGTGAAGATGTTCTTGCGGCAACAATGGTCCGGTACGACGATAAATCGTCCTTGAACCTTTATAGTATAGTTGGTGGCAATTTCAAAATGGGGGCATCATTGGTACACAGAAGTCCAATATACTTAGACTTATTTCAGACAAAATACCATAAATTTCTTACAGTTTTATTTAAAGGCATTCATCAAGAATCGTCTTTTATCTGTTTAGTCGCCGTAAATCAAGGACCGCAATGGTTATGGTGGTAGATTTAACGGTGGTAATTTGACTTTGATGCCTGGTGTCTCCGAATGACTTCATTTGACGATTTTTAGCAATAACTCGAGTCAAGCGCCACTTTGCGGATCTTTTTTGGAATGGTATTGCCCCTACCGTTACCAATATTTGTCTCGATTATGGAGATTATCGGAGTCAATCGCTACTTTTGAACCGCTACCGCACCGACTCCTAGGTAAGTAGCTACTATATTAACCGTGGTAGTGCACACGGTAGTGCAGAGTCGAACCAGTCGGAAGCAGAATAGTGAAAACCTACGATAGGGGGATCACGCAAGTGACTACTTTAGTAACTCCCGGTAGTGCAGAGAGAGCCGATGGTGACTACCGCCTAGGACATTGCCTTGTAAAAGTAATCGCTGAAATACACTGCAAGTAGTCGGTCGGTAATTAACGGAGTTTATCGGGTAGCTACCGATTCATCAGTCCTGTAGTCGTTCCCCCGTACTGCAGGGTAAATACTATTGTCATTGTCAAGCCATGGTAAAATTGTACCAGGTGAAGTAATAGGAGCGAGAAGAAATATTTATATTGATTTTACACTATCTTATTTTAAAATTTGCCTTTAAAATGTTTTATAACATAGCCGATTGACAGAAAATAAATCAAGATATCTGATTTATTACTTCGCCTGCTTATTGCATCATGGGTTCATGTATTGAATATAATTCTGCTTGCTAGTGGAAGAGAGGGGGTGAGAAGAAAAGGGCAGAGTACATATTCATTCTCTGAATTCGTGGGCCATCATTTTTTTCTGACGTTTGCAAGCATTTCAAAATCATATAAAGTTGAAAATAAAAAAATAAAATTGTTCACAATTGTTGTTGTTTGAGATTGAGAATGAGNAAAATGGGGGCATCATTGGTACACAGAAGTCCAATATACTTAGACTTATTTCAGACAAAATACCATAAATTTCTTACAGTTTTATTTAAAGGCATTCATCAAGAATCGTCTTTTATCTGTTTAGTCGCCGTAAATCAAGGACCGCAATGGTTATGGTGGTAGATTTAACGGTGGTAATTTGACTTTGATGCCTGGTGTCTCCGAATGACTTCATTTGACGATTTTTAGCAATAACTCGAGTCAAGCGCCACTTTGCGGATCTTTTTTGGAATGGTATTGCCCCTACCGTTACCAATATTTGTCTCGATTATGGAGATTATCGGAGTCAATCGCTACTTTTGAACCGCTACCGCACCGACTCCTAGGTAAGTAGCTACTATATTAACCGTGGTAGTGCACACGGTAGTGCAGAGTCGAACCAGTCGGAAGCAGAATAGTGAAAACCTACGATAGGGGGATCACGCAAGTGACTACTTTAGTAACTCCCGGTAGTGCAGAGAGAGCCGATGGTGACTACCGCCTAGGACATTGCCTTGTAAAAGTAATCGCTGAAATACACTGCAAGTAGTCGGTCGGTAATTAACGGAGTTTATCGGGTAGCTACCGATTCATCAGTCCTGTAGTCGTTCCCCCGTACTGCAGGGTAAATACTATTGTCATTGTCAAGCCATGGTAAAATTGTACCAGGTGAAGTAATAGGAGCGAGAAGAAATATTTATATTGATTTTACACTATCTTATTTTAAAATTTGCCTTTAAAATGTTTTATAACATAGCCGATTGACAGAAAATAAATCAAGATATCTGATTTATTACTTCGCCTGCTTATTGCATCATGGGTTCATGTATTGAATATAATTCTGCTTGCTAGTGGAAGAGAGGGGGTGAGAAGAAAAGGGCAGAGTACATATTCATTCTCTGAATTCGTGGGCCATCATTTTTTTCTGACGTTTGCAAGCATTTCAAAATCATATAAAGTTGAAAATAAAAAAATAAAATTGTTCACAATTGTTGTTGTTTGAGATTGAGAATGAGAATATGTGTGTGAGTTTGAGTTTTGAATTTTTAAATTATATTGCTGGCAAACGTCAGACCACCTCTCAATGGTTTTACCTTGTTATGTTTTTATCACGCATTCGCCTGTACCGTCAAGGCGTTTCAAGTTTCTTGCTTTGCTTTTGACATTTTCGTCGTTTCTCATGTAAAGAACGAAAAACTTGAATTCAAAGAAAGTGAACCATGTAAAAGCAAATAGAAAACACAAAATATAATGAACAGGAATTGCTTTCAAGTACTTAAATCGTGTAAATCGGGTGTATGTAACTACGAATCAGAACAAAGGTAACAGTCGGCTTGCGTATTATATGATCGGTAATAACATTTATTCCAACTTTTGGGGATGTTGTGGTTTGGTTGTCACCAAAAAAGTGTGGGGATTTCGTGTTTGGGGATTTTGATATCGGGGATAATGTATTTGGGATTTTTTTTTTTAAACTAGGGATTTTGTGTTTGGGGATTTTGTTTTCGGCGTTTTCGTGGCTCTCCCATTCCATGTGTATGTGAAATGCCCATCTCGCCATCTATGGTATTTAAAAAGTTATAGACGAACATATTTTGGTTTCCCCATAAGATTAACATGGCGGTTATTGCTCATGACCACAGATATGTATTTACATATCGCCACGCCCCCTTTTCCCATAGCCCCCACTTTTGTCCATGAGTGTGGGGTTGATACCATACCAAGTTCCAGGACTCTACCACAAATACTTCAACAGATATGCCAGAAGTGTCGTATTGTTGTATGTCGTAAACTTTAAAAGCTTAAATACTTTACCTGTCAATTGCCTACTAAGCCTAAAGTAGCACTTTTTGGCAAGAGTGATTCTGCGTTGGATTTCAAGGCTGACATTATTATTGGTGGTTCCAAAATAAACGAAGTCATCTTCATTTTCAAACTTGTGACTGTAAACAGTGACGTGGGTACCAATTTGGCATGTTTCGCCTGTTGTTTCACTACACATTTGAAATAAAGATACATATGAAGTTGAAGAAATGAATAAATGAAGATGAAGTCAAAAAAAAAAGAAGGCAAAAGTGAAGATAAAGACGAAAATGGAGACAATGACAGATACATAAGAAGTAGGGTAACTGAAAGGGTAAGAACATTTCTGGAATTTATGAAGTGAAACTTCTTTAGCGGCAGTTGGTTGGTTGGGAGAGGATTGTCAAATTCAAAGGGAATAATGCACACGGAAATGGTTCTTAGCGGTTTGAGAACAAAAACAAAAACAAAGATGCCTAGAGATAAAGGTAAAAACGAAGATCAAGGTAAATTTAAAAATTTAATTTTAAAGGTAAAGGTGACGAGGAATATGCAAAAATAAAGATAAATCTGAAGAAAAGGATGAGGGTGAAGACGGATATTGTTATCGATATAAAACTCGATATTTTTATTGATATAATCGATATTTCTGTCGATAAGATAATCGATGTTGTTATCGATACTGTTATTGATTCAATAACCGCTATTGTTATCGATATAATAATCAATATAATAATCGATATTGTTACCGATACAATAATGGATAGTGTTATCGGTATAATAATCGATTAAAATAATTGATTTTGTTATCGATTTAGTAATTTATATTGTTATCGATATGTACAATAATCGATACTGATGATTGTTATATTTATCGATGAATTAATCGATTTTGCAATGGTTGTATTTTTCTATGTGTTTATAATATTGTTAGCGGTATTTTTATCGACACAGTTATCAACAGGGTTATCGATATAATAATCGGAAAATGGAAAGTTATCACATTACATGACATCACATTACATTATATCACATGATATGAAGAGACATCACATGATATTACATCACATAATATGCTATCACATCACACGATATCACGTGACATGACATCATATGATATGACATCACATTATATGGCTTGGCATGATGACATCGTATGACATGACATGGCATTACATGACGTGGCATCACATGATATGACATCATATGGTATGACATCATATGACATGACATCAGAGGATATGACAACACATGACATGACATCCTATCACATCACAAAAAATCACGTCATCGTACCTCATTACATCTACGTGAATAGAAAAAGAAAAGGATATAAGCAAAGATGTGAAAGATGAAAACGAAGATCAAGACCAAGGTAAATTNAAAAACAAAGATGAAGACCAAGGTAAAGTTACCGATTTCAAAACCAAAAACACCGTTGGAAAGGTAATTTTCTGTAGATGAGGAGAGTTTTTATAGTTTCGAAATTGGTTGAAAATCGTCGTTTAAAAATTTCCATATTTGTGTATGGTTGTTTTTGCAACCTGTTCAATTTAAGCTGTTTCGCATTTTGTTTTACTTCGTATTTGAAATTAAACTTTGAAATAAAGATAAAATTGAAGATGAAGAAACAAGTGATAACGGTGAAGGCAAAAAAAAGGCCAAAGTGCAGATAAAGACGAAAATGGAGGCAAGGGCGAAAATGGAGACAATGTGTAATACATAAGAATAAGGGTAACAGAGTTGAAATTTTAAGATAAGAATCGAAATAAAATCAGCCATAAAGGTTACTGAAATTTATCGAATCATCGAAGTTTATAATTATCGAAATTTATCCATGCTTATTAAGTTATCGCAACGTATCGAATTATTCAAACTGATCAATGTTTACTGAGTTGTCGAAATTTATAGACACAGAAACTTAGTTGTCCAAATTTACGGATAGTTATCGAGCTATAAAAACGTGTGGGATTAACGAAATTTGTCAAGTTAAAGAAATGTATCAAGTTATCGATATTTATTGAATTATCATTATTTATAGACTTAACGAAATATATCGAGGTGTCGTAATGCATGGAGTTCTTTCAACTTACAGAGTTATCGATAATTATTGATCTACTGAAATTGGTTGGTTCAACGAAGCGAAGTTTATGGAATTTTCAAAATATCTTATCGATTTATCACTGCTGATTGAGTTTTATCGTGTTAACAGAGTGTAACGAGTTACCAAAATGTTTAGATAGTTTTCGAAAAATGTGGAGCTGTCAAAAGTAAAAATTTATAAAGGTATCCAAAGAATTTACATTTTTGATTTATCGAAATTTATCGAGCCCTCGAATTTCACAGTTATCGAAATTGGTCGAGTTAACGAATTTTGTTGAATTATCGGAATGTAGTGTTCTTGAAATTCATCGAACTATCTATATGTATCAAATCATTGAAATTTATCGGCATTGAATGTATCGGGTCAATTCCAAGTCCTGCCGGAGTCCTCCAAACACCTTCTCAGATAAAAAATTTTATTTACTTTTTAGTTCCAAAGAAGAAGATTTTCCGGTTAGTTAATTTGTACCGTATAAGTTTTGCTACGCGTTAAGTTATAAAGCCTCCCCAAGGCTTCTAAAACTAGAAAAACTGTCGAATTTCGACAGTAACTGGCAATCTTGTTTTTAATAAAACGTTAAGTTAAAATATATTTATATTGCTTATTATAGCAGAAAAACGTGATCACGGTGGCACAGAGAAGAAACATAACTTTTTCTTGAGATGTGAGAATAACAAGCACAACAAATTTGACGGCTAATAATTTGAGATTTGCCCTTTGTAAACGGGGTGATTAAAAAACGAGCTTTGATTGAGAAAATATTGATATGTGAACATACTTTAACTTTAAACTAAGATTGTGGGATGGATTATGTTTATCGTCGTCGTATTATTCCCATTAGCAAAATATGTGGAAAACTATCACAAATATCGATAGTGATGCCCTATCGTCTGAAAGGGACTATCGCCGCAATCGATAGTTACCCAAAAACTATCGCCAACTATCGATGGTATACACTATCGATAGTATGCCACCACTAGAGAGAAAATTCGGGCCCGGGCTAAACTAATCATGAGAAAGTTATTGGAAAAGGGGCATGGCACCTACCATACAAACTGAATTTCTCATGATCTGTTTAGTCCCGGACCCGAGTTTTCTCTCGACGGTCCTGTATATAGTGGTGGCAAACTATCGATAGTTGGCGATGGTTTTTGGGTAACTATCGATTGTATCCATAGTCCCTTTCAGACGATAGGGCATCACTATCGATATTTGCGATAGTTTTCCACATATAAGCGATATGAGAAGTTCTGTTTTTATGGGAGATTCCACGCCCTCTTTTCTAATATTTTATTTAATTGGGGAATTACAAATTACTTTCCATTTCGTGTGCGTCATTTTAAATGCATTTTTCGGTTTTCTTGACAGCTGCGGATGAAAACATTGCCCTAAAAATATGCAATGCATACTTTACCACTGATATGTACTAAACAAGGATTCGAAGATTTAATTTCGAATTCGTTCCACCAAAATGAGCTACATAATAAAAATACAAGTTCAGTTAATTTTTTCGGTATTCGAAATATTAAAAATATTAAAAATCACCATCTCAATCGAAAACCAGAAATCGAGGAAAATGGGCATTCAACTATTTTTTTAACCGACTTCCTAAAAAGGAGGAGGTTATCAGTTCATCGGAATAATTTTATTTTATTTTTTTTTTTTTTTTTTTTTTTATGTATGTTACCGCATAACTATTGACCACGTCAACCGATTTCGATAATTCTGATATTTTTTGCATCGGAAAGGTAGTGTCTCAGAGGTGGTCCCATACTAATCTGGTTAAGATCCGATCAGTGGATCATGAGATATATATATATATATTTTTTTATATGAGAGTTGAAGTCGGTTTCTTTTTGCTAAAAATTACTTGTTAACATTGCTTATTACTTTTGAAAGTTGAGCGCATCTTGTGTTTATAGAACTTTATATTGAACAAGTAATGTTGAGGTACCCTCTTTCCGATAAAAAACAAGAATTTTTGAAATAAAAAAGGAAAAAATACTCCGACGAATTGATAACCTCACCCTTTTTGGAAGTTGGTTAAAAATGTTTGAGTTAATTTTATATAAATAAAGTGCAATTTATGAAACTTCAAAAAGTTTATTTGTTTATTACATACTTTACATAAAACTTGCATAAACGTACTTTAAAGAGCATATTATATGAAGCGAATTTTCAGAAGTATAAACCCCTCCCAAAATATATTCCTGGGTGCGCCCCTGATCTACGGCATCAGATTTTTTGGCACAATCCTAATATTTTAATTTTCCAAAATTTCGTCGTGTCTTCGCGCAAAAAAGGCAGCTTATTCTTAACTTGTACAATTCGGCCGACGTTTAGTAAGTGTTTTTGTCGATTTCGATAACACTATACGGGAAAATCATTTTTTTGCTGGGTATTGGGCCAAACCAATTTTTTTTGAGAGATTGAGTCATAAGTAAAAAAGTGATTTATCCGTTTTTCACAGTTAGCCTCCGAAATCGAGATATGGGCCTTTGAGGTCGAAATAGGATATTTGGTAAAAAATTATTTTTAATTATTGAATGTTAATAATAAAAAAAGTAAAAATATAGGCGTAGCCCGCAAACCTATATTACAGTTGCCACAAATTGTTTAAAAATTAGTTCAACATTTTTTAAATATAAGGTTTTTAATTTTTCAAAGATCTGACCTTTGACCCCCTATAACATTTTTAATATAAGTTTGCACAAGAAAATTATATACCGTTTAAATAAGAGCAAAAGGCGGACCACGACTATGTTTTTACTTTTTTAGTTGTTTACATACAGTAATTAAAAATAATTTTTTTCCAAAGGTCAAATTTCGAACTTCGAAGGCCCATAGCTCGATTTTGGAGGCTAACTTCGAAAAACGGAGAAATTACTTTTTAATTATGACTCAATCTCTTAAAAAAAAATTTGTTTGGTCCAATACCTAGCCGAGTGCTGTACAGTGAATTTTTAGGAAAACTTAAAGAAAATACTGATAGTTTTTTTTTTCTTGCTTCGGTCTGTTTCATGAGTTTTTGGGAATCTTTGCTTGGCCCCTGATTTCTATATTAAAAATAAAGCAGTGCAATTAACTGGGTTGTGCGTGTGCCGAGAGAATTGTCAATTTATCTTGTTATCATTAAGGTAAAAATACCCCTTTTGGAACGAGTGCCAGTTTTAAATCAATGTTATAAATTTTTGTAGAAATAAAGAATTAAGCCGCCCTGTGAACGCACGTGAGTGAGATTTTCCTGCAACATCGTTAGCACTTAAGAAGCGCGTAATTATTGGCCGTATCTGCATCCGCATAATGGCGCAATGATTGATCAATTCCATTATTTTTCTGAAAAAATTATATATGTATCATATAATTATAACACGCTGGTGAAAAATGCTTATCAGTTCTTCGAATTCACTGAATTCATAATCCATAATTTCCAAAATCTCAAAAACTATCGAAACCTGGGAGGTTCTAAAAATTTTGGTAAAATGAGAATATTTCGAAATGTACAAAACTATTGAGATTTTAGAAATTTTTATATTTTCCTAAATTTTGAGAATTTTATTTATTTTGAAATCCATACTAAAATGTAAAGATGTGAAACATCACAAATTGACGAAACAATCTATTGTTCATGGTACTTGTGTTTAAAACCTTGAAAATTCTTTGAATTCTAAAATATAATAACATTTTTGAAAAATTCCAAAAATTTTCCACTTTTTTGAACACTTATTTTGTGCTTTGTCTACTTCAGTACATACTATTTTACTAAAAATAAATTAACGCCTCCCCCAAAGAACTGCTGCTGGATCCGCCCCTGCTAATACCTGCCACTTTCCGTCGTGAGCATATGTAGCTGTGTAAAATTTCAGGACGTTAGCATAAGCGGTTCCAGGGATAAGCGATATGAGAATTTCAGTTTGTATGGGAGGTACCATGACCCCTTCTCCAATGCCTGCCACTTATCGCCTTAAATGGGGTATTTACAATTAATGCTTCCGTGCCAAGTTTCTGTTCCCCAGCATAATTAGTTTTTGAGATATAATAGTGCTCTCAAAAAAGAGCTTTCATTATTTTATTGTGGCATATTTATATATAGATATGTATTTATCATTCTCCCAGTTTATAAGAATTTAGGAATATCTCGGGTGGAATGTCACCTATCTGGTACGTTTTTAGTCCAAATATTTTTTTTCAATTGGCTTACATATATTCTAAGCATGAGCCAAACCTGTAAATAAATGCAGTTTTTAGGAACATCTCGACAACAGCGCCACCAATCAATAAAAGTTTTAGTCAGAATATTTCCTTTCAAGGTGCTGACACATGTTCCAAATATGAACCAAATCGGTCTAGCCGTTTAGTAGTTTGTGGCATAAAACTGCAGGTGTTCTGAGTGTTCTGTTAATTGATATCGCCATACTGTAGTGCAATCCTGACAATGAATTTCTAGAAAATTTTCGAGTATGCAGTTTTCTAGCCCGTTTAATTTTAATAATTTAACAATGTGCAAGTTTCAAGTCGCTAAAAATTACCCTTGATTTTTTAGAATTTTTTTTGTGAAGGGTGTTGCGCGTTTTCTTCCATATAAAACGGGCTAAAATACTGCATACTCAAAAAAAGTTTCTGCATATTGAACCAAATCTCTACATCCCTATGGTATGCGACGCGCTGAATGCGAACCTAAGGTCTGAAAAAAAATTTGATTCTTCAAAGTTATCTAGAGGTCATTTCAAGGTCAAATTCAGAAGAATTGTATTGAATTTTCAGCAGGGACCGAACATAACAGTTATTGATGAAAACTGTCATGGAAAAATTCACTATGAAAGAAATGTTCTACAACTAAGTGAAACATACCAATCGATTTCGTTTTGCACCGAGACTCAAATTTGAAAATAAATTTTTATTTGCAATTTTTATGCAAAATTTAAAAAAATAACAATTATATTTGATTTTTATATTATAAATCCAAAATAACAATTATTTTGGATTTTTATATTATATGGCTTAGATAACAGTTATTGAAGAGTTTTATTTATAAAAGTCATCAATTAAAATCAGTCAGTGACTTTTACTTTTAAAAGTCATTAATATAAATCAGTGACCGACTTTTATTTTTTAAATCAATCGTATAAAAGTCACTAACATTTTTCGCAGTTAAGAAGGTGTTGGAAAACAAAAGATTACTACGACTTATTCAAATGACTTTTATAAGTATGATTGAAAAAATAAAGATCAGTGACTGATTTTTATTTATGACTTTTGCAGATTATTTAAATAAAAATCAAAAATAATTGTTATTTTCGATTTATAAAATAAAAGTCAGATATAACGGTTATTTAAAGAGTAATTAAATAAAAGTCAAAAAATAATTGTTAACGAGTGATTTTTTTAATAAAAGTTGTAACTGTTACGGTCCCTGATTTTCAGTGTTTTCGAAAAATTTTTCTAGACCTGATCTTCAAATGACTTCGAACCTGATGTAATGAAGACTAACAGATCTCGGATTCGTATTCAGGGCGTCGAATACCATAGGGATATACATGTTTGGTTCAATACGTAGAAACTTTTTTTTTGTAAAACTGTGTAATTAATGAAAAAAATTTATTCATGAAAATAATTGTGAATATTATATTAGAACAATTTGTACACTAACATTTGACACTGCCAGTATATGCACAAATCCAAACAAATATATAGAGAAAATTTATTTTTTTACACGAATTGAAAATATTGCAATTTTTGTTAACGTTTTAAATTTAAATATATATACATATCGTCGTTTAAAGTACAAAACCGCGTATCAAGAGAATGCAAAACCGCATATGTGAGGTTGCCAAAATTTTATAGGAACGATTAAAACTTGTCGTATTTCAAAACGGTTCTCTCTTTTATCCCTAATTAGACGGTGCAACAAAATAAAAGTCATGAAACACACCCGAAACAAACCCTAGTGTAGGTTGTAGCTATTGCCGAGTACAACATAAATAAATAACACAAAAAAACTTTTTAATATACCACGCTTTTATAAATGGATTAAAAATTAAAAATAATATTTCTCAGTCCCATAGAATATTGTTTTGAAAATTTTTGATTTTGAAATTTATAAACAATTTATGAGAAAACGAAAAACGTGGAGCGCATGCCATATAAAGCATTAGATTTAATTGACAATAGTCAGACTACAAAACATGGACCTTAAATTTCTAAAGCGAAAGTACAAATTTGAGATCGATTTTAAGCGGTTGTTATTCATATACCCACATACATACATACATATCGTCGTTTAAAGAACAAAACCGCGTATCGTCATTCAGCAAAACCGCGTAACTGACATTGGCTGCCAAAAATTGGATTTGCTCAAACAAGCTCTTGGCTCAATCCTTATCCATTCGTCCCGAAATATACTAGCCAGAAATGCGATTGCTTTATAAAAAAGAGAACCATTTAGAAAATAATTTCTACAACTTCACATACGCGGTTTTGCATTTTGCTGATACGCGGTTTTGCATTTTGTTGAAACGCGGTTTTGGACTTTAAACGACGATATATTACTTTTCATATCAATTTAAGTCTATTACATTCGCCCCACGCTTTTCATTTTCAATCTCATAAATTGTTTATAATGGCTTTTGCTAAAATTTCAAAATCAAAAGTTATCAAAACAAATTCTATGGGACTGAGAAATAATATTTTCTAATTTTTAATCCATTTATGAAAGCGTGGTGTATTAAAAAGTTTTTTATATTATTTATTTTCTACTTTTTAGTCTTGTCTGTATAAAATTTTGCAACAGATTTTAAAATAATATAACTTGCAGTGAAAAGAGAACAGAAACCCCGCAAAATACACCACACAAATATTTGCGCATATACAAGTTAGTACAAATAATATTCTTATTCGATTCCTATTTTTAAAAGTTGGTATTTGCACAAATATTTGTGTGGTTTATTTTGTACATATGCAAGCAAATGTTTCGTGCTCACGTTTAGTATGTACATACATATGTACATTTCATACGAGCACCAATTAATTTCATTTAAAGAAATGGCTTGTCGTAGATTTCCGCTGAAGCGTATGTAGTACATATTTTTAGGCGCAATATTTAACTTCTTCTGGCAAGGCCTACCGTCGAGGTTGATGTCTAGACTTCTGTATAGGAACCTTGATTATAATCTATAATTATAGCTAAAATTAGTGTCTGGGCACACAACATTGCAAGTTGATAAAAGCGTTGTAAAATAGGTTTCGCATAGTTCCTGAACCCTCCATTTTTATTTTATTTAAAAAATGGGTCAAGTAGTTTTTGAGATACGCATATATGATATAAGTGGGCGGTGCCACTCCCATTTTCCAAAAATTTTATGAAAAACGAATTTTGTGCCAACGAAACTTGGTATATATTTAATTTGAGTAAATATTGATGAATTCCTTAGCTACCCGGCTCAAAAAATCTGAAAGTCCGGTACAAAAACACAAATACAGTATATTTTGCTTAGCTCCACATCCTCCTTTGCCCGAAAAACTTGTGCACGTAAGCGAAAAAGGCACTTACGCGAATTTTCTTTACTACTTCAATGAGGAAGGTATCCGAATCCCTATGAAACCAAATATTGGCGGAGCACTTACCATGTAGAAATTACTGCAAGCGAAATTTTTACCGAATGTTATCTAATTATCTATATAACTACATAAATTGATAGCCATTTTCGTTGTTCTGCGAGATGAGCAAAATAAATAAAAGGTTGTAAAATTAGGTAATTGTAGGGCCAGTGCAGGTAAACGTAATACTTTCATTGATAATTGATACTAGTCGCACAATTTTTAAGGCAGGTATCGCCAATGTGCAGGTATGTTGAATGCATCTATCGGAGCAGTTTCCTTATAAATGTTAAAAATAATGCTTTTGATGCGCATTTTGGGGTAGGTATCTTAAATGTGCACTTAAGCATAGAGGCAGCAAAGCAAAATATACTGTAAATGCAAGGACGTGTTTTGACTTAAATTGCATAACTTCGACAATTTTTACGCAATTTTATTAGGGATACCAATTCATTCGAAAATAAATGTTCTTTTAGAAAAGACTACTTGTATGCAACTTTCATAGAAATTTTTGAAATCAGCGCTGGTCAAATTTGAAAAAATTAACAAAAATTGGGGCTTATTAGAGTTTAAGTTATTGTTGTACATCAATTTAAAGGTCTATAAATCCTCTTTCTAAAATGTGTTTGGTTGGATGAAAAATAGTTAAGCTGTTAACAGATAAGTGCATAAGGTACGAACATAACAATTGTTTTTAAATAAAATAAAAATGGTGGGTTCCGGAACTGTACGGAACCTATTTTTATGTTGTACTCGACGGTTTTGTTTCGAGTGTATTTCATGACTTTTTTTTGTAGCACCGTGTTATCTGTTCTTCTTATATCCAAGTATCAATATTTTAGTATGAATGGATAAAGGCTTGATGGCAGTAGCTTCCGGGAAATCACCAATATACTTGTATGAAAAACTTAAATTGACAAAATCTAGCAGATGTCACAATCTGATCGTCCCGAAGTATACTTTATTGACAACGTCGAGATTGTTTTTCATCAACGCTTTGAGACTTTGGAATAGAATTCCAGAATCTGTTAAGTCTGCTTTGAGTAGAGGTAACTACAAGACCATAATACATAATTAATTTCAATCGTTGCAATAAGTACGACTTCTATACATCTCTTTTTCCTCTTTTGTATCTCTTTCAATGCTTAAGCATATGAGGTGGGTTTCGTCGAACGCTGAGGTATGCTCAGCCGCTCCAGAGTCCAGCAAAGGTCCCACTAACCCCCACCAAATAAAACACAATGATTTGTGTATTAAGTGGAACACACCCACACACACACGCGGCTATCTATAATGCCCGCAACTTTTCGTGCGGGGGAGAGAGGAAGGTAAAGAGAGGGAGTCGGCAGTCAGTGTCGGAGATTATTCGGCGGGTAATTGTACGGCGCCGGGAGTGCTACTGGGACAGCAAGATTGGCAGTGGTACGCGTCAGTCGTAGTGAAGAGCGTGGCAATGAGAGCAGTCGCGGCGTTTGTGACGGCGACTGCGACGGCTGCCTGCAGGTGGTGGCGGCCTCAGCGGTGACGTTGGCATTGGCCCAGGTAATGATGAGGGCGGCGGCGACCTCCCGCAGAAGTGTTGTATGTGGCCCTGATTGTGGCGAGGGAGAGTGCCGCCCCTTTTTACTACGACGGTGACAGCGGCCCTGGATTACCGTACTCGTTACGGGTAGTAACGGCGGCCTGGGGCGACGATAATTGCGGCGGCCCCAGTGATGAAGACAGTACCAGCGGGCCCTGGTTGGCGATGGTTAGCGTTGGTAGTCCTCGGTGATGATGGTGGGCGGCCCACGGTTGCAGCTTCGGCCTTGGGCGGCAGTAGTAGTGGCGGCCCCGGTGATGAGCAGCGGTACGGGCCCTAGCGTTGGTGATGTTTATTGCGGTGGCCCTGGACGACAGTGAGTACGAATCGCAGTTCCCTGTGTTGCTGGCGGGCGGTCCTCGGTAGAGGTGTCGCCCTTGGGGTGGTGTTTGCGAAATTTGTACGCGCTTGCCATGCCAGCTTCGTGTATACGTATGTATGTACATAGGGGTATGTATGTATGTATGTTTATATAGTTGTACCTATGTGCAGTTGTAAGGCGCATGCTAGGGTGATGTTAAATATATTATTGTAGCGTAGGCAAAGCTACGTTACAGTTCCCCTCCCACTTCGGCGGACGACAAGTTGTGGCATTCTTCACCAGAGTACACTGTACACTGGCTCGGTCGGTATGTGTGTGGGAGGATCTTATTTTTTTTGTTTATCAAGTTTTTTTTTGTGTTATACAAATACATGTTTTCTTATTCCTTAAAATATTTCGAAAATCAGTTCGTAGGTTTTGATATAACTATAACTAGGTAGTGAAATGCAAATTTACTTCTACAATGATTGGAAAAATGTTATATAATGAATATGTACTTTTTTTTTTTTTTTGTATTATTCAAGTTATCTTAAGCTTAATTGATTTCAAAAATAAATTCCCAAATTTCTCCTTGAAGGAAAGAGGTGTTGTTTGTCTAATACGTGAATTCGATAACCTTGGTTATTTCTCGGAACGGACGGTGGCGTGGCTCGCGTCTATTTGTATGGCGCATGCGGTACATCTTACAACGGAATCACCATCGCTCTCGGGTATTTTGGATCGTCTCAACCGCAGATTTTTTTGAATGGATCAGCTGTGTCCCTGTTGGCCGGCTCCTCATTCTCTGTAGCCGGGCCCGCATCCGGTAATGGTTGGGTGACCCTTGGTTCGGCGGCGGTCTCCCGGGCTGAGTTGGTGGTTGCTGCTGCTTGATTGGTGGTGTTGGCGGCTGTTGTCGCTGCCTCGGCTGTGTGGTCCGATTTGGCGAACAGCTGGGCGTGTTGCTTGGGCACAACGTGGGCGAGCGGTGGGCCGTGAAATATTTTAGCGCTAAGGATCCGCGGTTTGTTTGGTGGTCATGGCACGGCCTCAAATGGCGGTCGCCATGGTGAAATCGACCGTGGTTCGTCCGGTGGGATAGGTTGTCACCAACGGCGTTTACGGATGGATGTGGCTGTCTCGGTATCACCTGCTGCATGGCAGGATTGCGTGGGTAATGGCGTTGTTGTAGTGGTCGATGATGCCGGAGTGTGATTTCGCGTTCAACGGTGGTGCTTGGCCCGTACTATTGGAAAATCGCGCTTTGTGGATTCCAAAGGAATCGGCCAGTCTTTTGTTTTGCTTTTCTTTCAGGTGCGTCCTTTCGGTTAAGCTGCACAGAACATCTGTAGCATCGGCTCTCGGCGGTGGGGCGGGAGCTAGGGGCTGGTTATCAAGTATCACGACAATGCCTCGTTGCGCCAAAAAGTCCATTCCCAATATTATTCTTTTGGCCAGATTGGGGATGACGACAACCAGTGTGCTTGTTGCTCGGCCGTTATATTAAATTTTGACGGGATAGGAACGCGTACTTGCGACGCACGTTTGGTCTGCTAGTTGCACGTTTTGTTTGTCGGATCGTGGCTGAATATTGCACTGCTCCAGATGCTTGCGTAGGTATTCATTGATGTATGTTAACGTGGTTCCAGTGTCTATTAGGGCTCGGACATCCATGCCTTCGACTAGGACGTTCGCATAGAAGTGGGACCTTGCCAGCCTGGTCGAGACGTGGGTGGTGGATTGGCGTGTGACTTGATTGTGGCTGTTTTATCCTTGCGAAACAGGCAATTCCTGGAGAGGATACCATCTCGTCCGCATCGAGAGCAGAATAGTCGCCTTGTACCTCTACACTGAAAACGGTGGTGTCCGCGCATTTTGCATCTCCAGCAGGTGTTTTTCGCATCGTATCGTTCGTGTGGAGTGGATAAGCAGCGTACTGCTTGCCTGGTTTGCCTTGTCTCCTCGCTTTTGAGTAGCTCATATTCGTATGTGAGCTCCATCAACTCTTCGATAGTCTGGAACTCGCTCCGCTTTATGAATAGTCGGTACTCCACTCAAAAGCCTTCGTAGATGCGCTCCAAGTGGTTTTTGTTACACATAGTTGGGTGCTGTCGGATTAGCGTTTGGAGGGCGAGGATGTAGTCCTTGGCCTTTTCTCGGTTTAGCTGTTTCCGCTGGCGAATGGCGTCTTCCAACTGACTTACTTGTCGACGCGGAAGAAAGAATCGTTCAACTTCGTCGCGAAATACGGCCCAGGTGGTTATGTGTGGTCTTTGGATGCGGAACCATTGGAGTGCTTTGCCGCGGAGTATTTCGGATAGGGTTGGGAAGAGTTGGTCTGGCGTGATTTGGTAGCATTCCGCCAGCTCCTCAATCCTCTCCAAGAAGTCATGCAGAGTGTCGCCGCCGGAATAGTGTACGTCCCAATTGCGGACCTTGCTCATTACCTCGGCATGCTCATATGATCTCGTTTCTGGGCGGTTGGTTTTGCCCCCCGGCGTCCAAGAGAGATTCGCCAAGCTTAATTGCAGGAGTTAGTTCGTGTGGTGGTTTCGCCATGCTAGCTTCATCTCCAGTCCTCTGAGAAGGTTTTTGGTCGATTTGCGGTTTCTCTTCGCCCTAACGAAGTTACTGAGAGTGCTGCGCAGATCAGTGACGGTGCTCCCTTCAACGAGTATATGATGCCTCTTGCATTCTTCCACCAATCTCTCTTTCTTCAAGAAATATATCCAGAGAAAAGAGAGTCAAAGTTTAGTGTGGTGGTATCATTTTCGCTCATCCGTGTGTCATTTACTGGTTGTGGTGTGTTCGATGAGCCCGCTTCCGCAGTGTTGGTGCTTGTTGAGGTTTTTGCACATGCGCCTGTAGAGCGGTGTTCCTGCTCGCGCGCCATTTATGAGGTGGGTTTTTTCAAAGGCTGAGGTATGCCCAGCCGCTCCAGAGTCCAGCGAAGGTGCCACTAACCCCCACCAAATAAAACACAATGATTTGTGTATTAAGTCGAACACACACGCGGCTATCTAGAATGCCGGAAACTTGTCGTGCAGGGGAGAGAGGAAGGTAAAGAGAGAGAGTCGGCAGTCGGTGGAGGAGATTTTTCGGCGGGTAATTGTACGGCGCCGGGAGCGCTACTGGGACAGCAAGATTGGCACTGGTATGTGTCAGTCGTAGTGAAGAGCGTGGCAATGAGAGCAGTCACGGCGGTTGTGACGGCGACTGCGACGGCTGCCTGCAGTTCCCTTACAGTGGTGATGGCGGCCTCAGCGGTGACGTTGGCAGTGGCCCAGGTAATGATGAGGGCGGCAGCGACCTCCCGCAGTGGTGTTGTATGTGGCCCTGATTGGGGCGAGGGAGAGTGCGGCCCCTTTTTACTACGACGGTGACAGCGGGCCTGGACGGCGATGCTTGACGTTCGCAGTAGCGATTACCGTACTCATGACGGCTAGTAACGGCGGCCTGGGGCAACGATAATTGCGGCGGCCCCAGTGATGAAGACAGTAGCATTGGTCCCTAATGGTGGTGACAGCGGCCCTGGTTGGCGATGGTTAGCGTTGGTAGTCCTCGGTGATGATGGTGGGCGGCCCACGGTTGCAGCTTCGGCTTCGGGCGGCAGTAGTAGTAGCGGCCCCGGTGATGAGCAGTGGTACGGGCCCTAGCGGTGGTGATGATTATTGCGGCGGCCCAGGACGACAGTGAGTACGAATCGCGGTTCCTTGTTTTGCTGGTGGGCGGTCCTCGGTAGAGGCGTCGGCCTTGGGGCGGCAGCCGTAGTAGCGGCCCCTGTTGAAGTAACTGCGTGTATCGAACAGTTGCAGGGCTAGGCTTTAAATCAAATTTATTCAAATTGAATGTCATTTCATTACATTTACTCTTACGAAGTTCGGTTTCATCAGTAGGGGTGCCGGTAGGAGCACGAGATTCTGCAATCTGTTGTTGTGTCTGAAGATTATTCGAAGTTGGAGTCTGATTTCCTGGTAACTGACTGACAGGTAACTGCATATGTTCAAAATTCTCATGCGCGTGTGTGTCGTCGAGGTCAGTAGTGCCTCTAGTTTTAAGCTGATTTCTGTGACGCTTTAAACAGCCGTTAGGTGTCTGTACCAAACATATCATTTTACCTAGGTGTCGTGCAATGATACCTTTTATCCACATCCACATGATAGCGCAGATATGGTATGAACAGTGGTAGTAGTTGTCATTTGTACAATAAATGGAAATTGTGAAAATGCATCGACGCAGATGAGCCACATAGAATTAAAAACAGGTCCAGCAGAATCTATGTGCACTCTTTCCCATGGGCGATTAGTGTCAGGCCAACTTTCGTACTGGCGTGCGGGTGCAGGATTTACAACCTTACATATGTCGCAATTGCTACACATTTCGACAATATCTTTGTCCATGTTGACCCACCAGATATTTCGCCTCGCTAATTGTTTCATTTTAGTTACACCCCAGTGTCCATCATGTAACAATCGAAGAATTTGACCGCAGAGAGAAGCGGGAATGATGACACGATTATACTCCGTTTGGAGGCAAGGTAAATTACTTTTGATGGTTAAGGCAAATCTGTGGTTGAAAAATGGTCGTAGATCCGCATCTTGTGGACTTAATTTTTCAGGCCATCCACGCTGTACATAGGAGCAGACCCGTTTTAGGACTTTATCGTTTTCGGCGTGTCTACAAATAATTTCAGCGTTAATTGGTGTGTATAATTCACGTACATTATAGCGTGCTTCTTCGTCATCGAAATTTTTGTCGTAGCCTAGTGGTAAACGCGATAAAGCGTCGGCGTTACCATGTTCAGTAGTTTTCCTATACTTTACGACATATTGATAGGCCATAAGTATGATGGCCCAGCGTTGCAACCGATGTGATGTCATCACTGGAAGCTGGTGGCTTTGGTTAAAAATGCTTACAAGCGGCTTGTGGTCTGTGACCAAGGTAAATTCCCTTCCATATAGGTATTGGTGGAAACGCTTGACTCCGAAAACAATAGCTAACCCTTCTTTCTCGATTTGGCTGTATCGCACCTGATGCTTGTCGAGGGTCTTAGAAGCAAACGCGATTGGTCTCTCACTACCATCAGCAAATACCGTATGAAGAAGCATCTGTAGCAAGGGCCAATGGCAACCCCTCCTGATAATGCGCCAATTGCGTCGCATCGACTATATGCGACTTAAGGGCATTAAAAGCTTGCTGCTGAGAAGACCCCCAAGTAAATTTAACATTTTTTCGGCGCAGCATATTAAGAGGGGCCGATAACTGGGAATAATTGGGTATAAAATTATTATAATAATTTACCTTTCCCATGAAAGCTTCTACTTACTTGAGGTTGGTGGGCGGTGGAAGATTTTGGGCCGCTTTAACGCCCGATTCGTCCGGCAATACGCCCTGAGCACTAATTTTGCGCCCGAGGTATTCAATCTGCTCTTGCAAAAAAAAAAACACTTTTCACGTTTGCACCTTATACCATTTTCGTGTAAAATGTTTAAAACTTGTTCCAAACGGCTGACATGTTCCGAAAATGTTGGCGCTGTGATGATAATATCATCGAGATAATTTCCGCAACCTTCCACACCATGCAATAGGTTTTCGAGGTATTTTTGGAATATAGCTGGAGCACTTGCTATTCCGTAGGGCAGACGTTGGTATTGGAACAATCCAAGTGGCGTGTTAATTACCATAATTTCTTTAGAATCATCATCGAGCTCCATCTGTAGGTACGCGTCCTTCAGGTCGATTTTAGAAAAATGCTGTCCGCAACGAATTGTGTGCAAAAGACCCCCGCGCGTTGGCATTGGGTAACGCTCCATATCAATTTGGGCATTGACAGCTAATTTAAAGTCTCCACAAATTCTCAATAAGCCGTCTGATTTCGGTGCTAACACAATGGGAGAAAATTTCACGGCCTTTAAAATACCGGCACTTGTGAGTCGATCAAGCTCTTTTTTAAATTGTGGCATTTGAGCAAAGGGGATTTGGCGGCTTTAATAAAATCTGGGGCGCGCATTTGGCTTTAAAAATACACTAGCTTTAAAGTTTTTTATTGTACCTAGCGCAGGCTGAAAAACCTCGCAATATTTGTCACATACCTTTTGAACCACATTTGTTTCATTTGTACCGAACGCTTTAAACAAGTCGAACCCAAATAAATTATTGCCATGTTCAACATCAACTACAATTATTGGAACACTGTCTTCTTTCTTGCCGCATTTTACTTTAACAAAAAGTTCACCAATCACTGGAATTCGCTTTTGGCCAAACCAAATAATACTCTTGAACACTTTCGCAACTCCGGGCGATTTAGCTGATTGTACGTAGTCTTATTTATTATTGAAATAGTTGCACCCGGGTCCATTTGAAATAGCACAATTTTGTTTAAGATTTCCAGGTTGATATAATTTTTATAATTTGCAGTTGTTATTATCCCCGTCACGCTGTAAATCGTTTCTATCGCATCAACGTTATCACTTTTGTTTTTACGATGGTAGTCTTTATTTTTTTTTCTCTCCTTACTTTCGTCATTTTTGCTTTGTTTTGCCATACATACTGGGGAAATATGACCTACTTTGTTACACTTATGGCATACGGAATTTCTAAATTTACAGTTTTCTCTTTTATGTGTATGTCCACAGCCCGAACACGATTTGAATTTTGTTTTATCATTGTCGATGTTGTTTCTGTAGGTCTTTTTTAATTTTGTATTGACAGCGTTCACTGGACATGGTTTTTCCGGCACTTGTTCTTTTAGTGTAGCCACAGTTTTTGTTGTTGCTTCATACGACTCCGCTATGATTAAGACGTCGACAAGACTGGGCTGCAGCTTCTGCAACGCAGCAGAGCGTACAGGATCATGCGGGGTGTGTGTTAAAATTTGGTCACGAATCATGTCGTCTACGAAACTGTGCATACAATTTTCGGTAGAACACACGAATTGACAATCTCGCGCTAAGCCGCGCAAATCGGCTATCCACTCCCTGTATGTCTGTTGCGGCTTCATTTCGCTTTTGAAAAATTTGTAGCCTGCAGCGACTGTATATCGCTTCGACTGGAAATGCTCAGTTAATTTGTCAGTTATTTGCTTAAACGATTGTTCTTGTAATTGCGCACTACCGAAAAGGTTTTTTAGCAAGTCGAATATTTCAGTGCCAATCCATGATAGGAAAAATGATTTTTGTTTTTCCGCAGAGAGAACCGAATACGCTACAAAATGTTCATTTAACTGTTCTAAGTATGAATTCCAAGATTGTTGCTCTTTATTAAAACTATGAAAACATTGCACTATCACTTGGTGATCACTGGACGAACTACTTTCTCGCTGTTTAGGGATAGATTGCATAAACTCTTGTTGCTGTAATAGCATCATTTTTGTAAACTCTTGTTGATCTTTCAACATTTTTTCAAACACTTCACTTCCGCCCGGCATGATTTTAGTTTTTTACAAACATATGAAAAAATATAGTTTGATTTACGGCACGAAAGTAACAAAGGCGCGCAAGATTAAAAGCCACGGCCTAACACAATTATGTCTGTGTGCCAATTTTTATTATTTTTTCTCTCGTCACCAGATTAAGTAACTGCGAGTACCGAACAGTTGCAGGGCTAGGCTTTAACTCAACTTTATTCAAATTGAATGTCATTTCATTACAGGGTTGTATTATAATCTACTTAATCTAATTTTACGCATAGTTGCATTAAAAAGTATTTTATTTTAAAGTCTTCGAAAATAAGGGTGATTTAAATTTGTATTCAATATATAACACCTGTGATAAAAGCAGCGGTACGGGCCCTAGCGGTGGGGATGATTATTGCGGCGGCCCTTGCTGACAGCGAGTACAAATAGCAGTCCTCGGCAAAGCTTGCGGGCGGTTCTCGGTAGCGATCTCGGCCTTAGGGCGGCAGCGGTGCTGGCAGTCCAGATTGGTGACCTACGGACAACTGATCATTAGTGCGGCCCCCCATGGTGTCGAAAGGTTGCCCAGTCCCCCCGTATGTATTCGTGGCCGAAATGCGCTGCAGGGGGTGATTCGCCCCCTTCAACGGCCGCTAACCGCGCGGTATCGTAAGCAGGCAGGGGTGCTCGGAATTGGGCAAGCCCAAACGGGTTACGCCCCCTGTCTGCTTGAGACCGTGTCCAAAAACGGGTCTAGCCCTTAATGGTTTCGGAGTGTTGCATGAGGGATATTCCCCCCCTTGCAGTCCCCTTCAAATAGGTCAGTCTTCCTCTGAGGAGGAAAGCCAAGAGCGCCCCAAATAGGCCCGAAGCCCCGGATTCGCTCCGCGCTTACCTACGGACAACTGATGCTGGTTGAGTTCATGTTGGCAGCTTTAGCTCCGGCTTTGTATGGGCTGTTTGAGAAGTGAAGGGCTTATTCCGCATTTTATGTTTTGCGTAACGAATTTCGTCCTATGTTAGTGCGCATGGTTGTCTAAGTTGGTGTTTGCGAAATTTGTACGCGCTTGCCATGCCAGCTTCGTGTATACGTATGTATGTAAATAGGGGTATGTATGTATGTATGTTTATATAGTTGTACCTATGTGCACCCTGTAGGGAAACCCCGTACTGGTGAACCAAATTTGTAGTCCCGTACTAGATCTTTATCGTCAAAAACGAACCAGTCCGATAGTAACTAGGTCGCCACCAGTTCAAAAGCAGCGCTATGTGGTACTTTTAAAAAACAATTTTAGAAATCTATATCTAAAATGACGAATTTAGAACTGGTTCAAAACTATAGAAAAAGGGATGTAGAACGAACTAGATCTCATATGGCGAACTTTGAGCTAGTTCGAAACTACTGAAAAAGGGATGCAGCGGGGGCTTGTTTACTTTAAATAGATTTTTGCTTGGCGGGTTTTTCGTTCAAATACGCTTTCAGTCTGCACGTCGCAGATGCTTTTTCATAGTTTGGTAATACAAAACTAATATTTGTGTTAACATCTTAACATTATGGGACCTTCTGGAATATAACCAATAACAGTCAGCACCTCTGCAAATTCAGCTACAGCCAAAGGTATGTAAACGTGTTTTCAAATGCACAATTTAATTTACATTAATTCAAACAAATTTGATTTCAGATTGAAAATACATTCCCCTGCAAATAATAAAAAACATCTTGTTACTTTTTTCGTTTACAACTGGTTCGAAACTATAGAAAATGGGGTGCAAAGCGAACTAGATCCCATATGTCGAATTTAGGACTGGTTCTGAACTATAGAAAAGGTAATGCAGCGGGGGACGATTTCCAATTCCTATGACATCGCTGTGTTAAATTTGCCAGTTGCTTGCATGCAAAAGAAATTTATCGTGAACTAGTAGTGGTTCTAAATGTACTAGGAGTGCACCAGTTCAAAACTAGAGATTTTCCCCACAGGGCAGTTGTAAGGCGCATGCTTGGGTGATGTTGAATATGTTATTGTAGCGTAGGTAAAGCTACGTTACAAGCATATCTATATAAATTATTTTATTCTTAAATTAATATTTGTCTCTAGTATCTGTGTTAGTGCTAAGATCAATTTAGTTTAATTTTATTCACTGTAATATGTAGTACGATTTCAAGTTAAGTTGATGTACTTTAGTAGATTCATAAATATCTTACTTGTACGACCAGTTTTATGTTTAAATAAAACATTGAATACGGAAGTAATAATACTGTCGTAATTACATAAACAATTAATCGCTGCACTGGAGCATTCCATGTGAACTTCTAAATCGCCAATACCTAAGTAGAGCGGCCATTCAGTAAAAACATGATCCTCATTTGCACGCATATTTTGGGTCAACTTATGAGTTTTAATCTGTCGCCATAAAGGTGATCGTTTAACTGAACTTTCAACGATGACCGTCCTACTGCCATGTCTAACGACAGATAACACTTGACGGATGTCTCCACCAAACAGAACAATTTTTCCTCCAAAAGGAAAACTATTATTCATTATGTCCCTCAAAAGTCGACCAACTACATTTAGTGCTTTTTTGGGATCCATCGAAATCTCATCCAAATAATGAGGTCCGAGTCACGGAGAATATCTAGTTATAGTTGGCAACCCTCTTCGAAATTATTACTTCGGGTTAAAAGTGCTTTAAATGCCTTTCATTCGCTAAACGCAATGCAAATTTTTAGTCAATATCTATGTATTTAGTCAAGAAAATTTTAAGCAGGTGGCAACCCTATCAAAAAGTTTTTCTTTTTTACCAAAACCGGTGAAACTGCCCTTCAAAATGGTGTTTCAATTATTCAATTAGATGGAGTATTATTACGGTGAATATCCATCCTGTTTTATACGGGACAGTTCTCTTTTTTTATCTACTGTCCTGGTAATTTATTTATTTCATACGGGATGCCAAATGTTCTGTATTTCTTTTAATATCCCGTATTTGTCCCGTATTCGGTATTCTGACGCCTTAACACCTCATAGAAATGGCATGCTAGAGCTGGAAAACTATCGATGGTACTATCGATAGGATCGCTGGTTTTTGACTATCGAAAACATCGATGGTTTTGTAAGCACTATCGATAGTTTTCACTCATACATACATTATTAAGTAAAGTAAAAGACGGCGGTACCTGTTTCATCTTGTTAGTCGGAAAGGACATTTAGCAAAGCACGGCAAATAATTTCAGAGCGCAAATGCTGCTTGCAGCCAAAAATCGTGGATAAACTTTTGTTCCTTAACAAAAATATGGACATATTTTAGCAATTCTGATCTCATTTTCAATAAAGGTTGTTATGTTTAATTTTTGGACTTTTCTAATCAAAACTATCGATAACACTATCGATAGTGTCGACATTTTCGATAGTATCGATACTATCGATGGTTGTGACTATCGACTATCGAAACTATCGATGACCATGACCATTGATAGTTTTCCAGCTCTATGACATGCCTATGAACCAATTTTTATTTTAAAATCTTGTGATTCGAATCGATGAGCACATATGTATGTGGGAACACCACTTGTACATGTATGAACACCGCCCATGCTTAAGATTATTTTAATACCCGAATGCAACCATGGTAACTATTCGTTTTGACATTTTCTTTTGTCCTTATTTGTAAACGGCCCTAATAAGCTTACTTTAATAAAAATGTAATTTTGTTTGATCCTCTCTTCTTTGGGACGTCATAGAGCATACACGTGTATTTTTAATACGATTAGACTTCCATAATTGGTGACCCCGACGGTAGGTGAGACATGCCACTCAATGATAGCATGGCTGTAACGATTGGATCTGCTCACGGAGAAGCTTCGATGGCCTGTGCTAGCATTCCGAGAATTCCGCTTCCTGTTATGTCAGAAGAAAATATTGAGGCTTATTTCTATTCCCTGGACTTCAGGTTTGAAGCCTCAAGCATAACGACAGACTGCGCAAAATTCAGCATTATGGCTGCCCGCATACCTCAAATCAAGCTAATGGAGTTGCGCTCCATTATTGATGCTGCCCCAATGTCAGGTCGAATATATCCGCTCGAAATTGATTGAAAATTTCACAGAGGTCCAGCAGGGCCGCCTTCAACGTGTGCTACGAGAAATGCCACTGGGCGGTTGCCGTCCTAGTGATATATTCAACGAAATGAAGCGAGCTGCTCGCTCGACCCTGAGTGAAAGTATTTTGCATCATCTATTTATGGGTCAACCGCTTGCCTCCGTACGCGCAAGCTGCGATCATAGCAACGAGCGTTCCAATCAACGAGAAACTAAAAATTGCAGGTTCCATAGCTGAATCGATGCAATTGCGAGAGGGGCGCGTCAATGAGGTAAGCACATCCAAAGCTACTAACGACAGTGATCTACGAGCCGAAATAACGGCACTCAAACAGCGGTTTGATAAAGTTTTGAGTGGCGAAAAATCTCGCTCACGCTCCAGATCCAGAACGCCTGCTCGCGGTCAGGTCAGCAACACTTCCGAGATGTGCTGGTACCACGCAAAATTTGGGAAGAACGCCAAGAAATGTAGACAGCCCTGTAAATATCTTCAGCTCCCATCACCAAGTGGCACGCTATACGGGTGCTCCGCCAATAGCATTTCAGAGATTGGGAAATGATCTGAGATGCCTTCGAATTGTCGCTTACGCATATTCGACACGTCAACTAATACCACCTTTTTAATTGACCCTGGCGATGATGTGTCGATTGTTCCAAAATGTTAAAAATTGGCGCGAGTAACCCCCTCGGATATGCAATTGTTTGCCGCTAACGGGACATCGATCGCGGTGTTCGGAGAAGTCATGCTAAAACTTAACCTCAATTTGCGTAGAGAGAGAGTTTTATGATAGCAGGCGTATCGCAAGCGATCATTGGCGCTGACTTCTTGTCTTACTATGATCTTCTGCCGGACCTTAAAATGAAGTGCTTAATTGACCGCAAGACTACAATAAAGACGGTTTGCTCAGTAGCACATATCGACGTGCCACGTGTTTCAACGATAAGCGCAAACCTTGATTTTTCGAACCTGCTTAAGGAATTCAGCGATATTACTCGACCTGCGCCGTTCGAAGCCGCAACAAATTCTACTGTCGTTCATCGCATAATTACAACCGGTCAACCAGTTTCTTCGCGACCCTGAAGACTCTCGCCCGAAAAGCTCAGAGAAGCGCGCGCGGAATTCGAGCTCTTGATGAGACTGGGAATATGCCGGCCATCCAACAGCAACTGGTCAAGCCGATTACACATGGTGCGCAAAGCTGACGGTTCGTGGAGGCCTTGTGGTGACTACCGCGCACTAAATGCGGTAACAGTTCCCGACAAGTACCCGCTGCCTTTTTTACATGACTTCACGCACATTTTCGCAGGCAAGACAATTTTTTCTAAAATTGATCTACAGCGGGCCTTTCAGCAGATCCGAGTCCATCCAGATGATGTCTGCAAAACAGCCATTACGACTCCCTTCGGGCTGTGCGAATTTACGCACATGACCTTTACGTTGCGCAACGCAGCGCAGACATTCCAGAGGATTATTAACGAAGTGTTTCGAGGTGAAGAGAATATTTTCATTTACCTGGATGACATTTGTGTTACATCCAGCTCGCCAGAGGAGCATCGCACGCACCTCAAATCGGTATTTCAGCGATTAATATGCTCACCCTAACGATTAACGCGGCGAAATCTGTTCTTGGCGTTTCGGAGCAGCACTTCTTAGGCCATGCCATAACGAAAGAGGGAATAAAGCCACTTCCTAGCCGAGTTGAAGTTATCCGATCATTTAAGTTGCCTTCTGTTGCGAAGGATCTGAAGCGCGTCCTCGCAATGACTAATTTTAACAGAGCTTTTCTGCCGAATCCGCTCAAGCATCAGGACCCACTTCTCGAAATGATCTCGGCCAATAAGCGGAACGACAAAACGCCGCTGATCTGCACGTCGGATAACGTCAGACACTTCGAGGCTTGCAAAGAAGACCTAGAAAACTGTGTACTGCTCGCGCACCCTGTTCCAAGCGCTACACTTTCACTTTGGATTGACGCATCAGACTACGCCGCAGGGGCGGCTCTGCACCAGGTTATTAACGGTGCACTTCAACCGCTAGGGTTTTTTCAGCGACTTTTCACAAAAGCGGAACAGCGATACAGCACCTATGACAGAGAATTGACAGCAATGTTTCTATCTGTGCGACATTTTCGCTTCTTGCTCGAGGACCGTGACTGTCATGTGTACACTTATCACAAACCTCTCATTTACGCATTTCGGCAACGACTAGAAAAAGCTTCCGACCGCCAAGCCCGTCGACTAGATTTTATTGCGCAGATAACTACAGACATTCGCCAAATTCCAGGCGAATAAAATATTGCCGCTGACCTGCTGTCCCGAATCCAAACTATAACATCAGAACCGATCAACTTCGGCGACTTAGCTGATGATCAAGCCATCGACAACGAGATGAAAGAATACTACCTAGGTGAGCAGGTTTGTCACTCAGTCAAGCTAACTAGTTTTATTCTTCCTTTCAGTACAAAAAGTGTTTACTGCGATAGCTCAACAGGGAGAATACGCTTTTATAACAAGACGATTCCGACAAGCCATTCTTCGCGCGACACATGATATTTCACACCCAGGTACGCGAGTCACTGCGAGGCTTATGACTGGGCGATTCGTCTGGCCAGGAATTCATCGGGATTGCCGTGCGTTTGCAAGGAACTGCATCAAGTGTCAGCGCAATAAAATTATACGTCACAACTCAGCATTGTTCCAACGACGTGAGTGTCCAGGCCAACGGTTTTCGCACCTCCACATAGACACAGTCGGACCGTTTCCGTTGTCCAACGGAAACCGTTACTGTCTTACTGTCATTGATCGCTTCACCCGTTGGCCTGATGCTTTCGCGATCCCGGATAGCACCGCAGATAGAGTTGATATAACATCAAACCTTGTGCGACAATTCGAAAGTAACCTTTTCCAACAGCTTTTTCAATGTCTCGGCATCAGGCACCTCCGCACAACGGGGTATCATCCGCAAACGAATGGCATCGTCCAGCGGTGGCACCGTACTTTAAAGTCAGCGATTCTATGTCATGATGCCAATCAGTGGACAACATTCCTACCGCTTATTCTCCTGGGGCTGCGTAGTTCGTTCAAGGCCGACTTAGGGGCCTGCCCAGCTGAGTTGGTTTATGGGACCACCCTACGTTTACCTTCTGAATTTTTTGTTGACAGTGGTCGTTCAATCACAGAAGCAGAAACCATCGCACAGCTACGAGGTGCCATGCGTAGCCTACGCCCAGTCTACACCGCCTGGCACACTGGACAAAAGTCGTTCGTACATACCGACCTTAAAACGTGTGAGCAGGTGTTTGTACGAGACCTTTCGGTCAAGCCATCTTTATCATCTCCATACAAAGGCCCCTACAAGGTACTGCAGCGGTATGCGAAATATTTTGTCGTCAACATCAACGAAGCTCATGTTAAAATTTCAATCGATCGTATGAACCCATCGTACATTGCCGTACCCACTCTCTAGGAGGGGAGTACTGTGAGAACACCACTTGTACATGTATGAACACCGCCCATGCTTAACTTTATTTTAATACCTGAATACAACCATGTTAACTATTCGTTTTGACATTTTCTTTTGTCCTTATTTCTAAATGGCCCCAATAAGCTTACTTTAATAAAAATGTAATTTGGTTCGATCCTTTTTTCTTTGGGACGTCATAGAGCATACACGTTTATTTTTAATACGTTTAGACTTTCATATGTATGTATGTAGATGATTTCTAAGGTTATAATTTTGCGTAGAAAAACTTGGTATTTGTGAATATGAATCGAAATTAGACGTTAATGATTCTTGTTCAAATTTCTAAAAATTATTTCGCTAGTATTTAGCATTTCAAAGGTTTCGTCTTCAAATTGTCTTTTTTATTTACATTTTACTGCAAAATTTCAAATTTTTCCAAAACCAACAAGAAAATGCACAGGGTTTGCTGTTTTTATCGGGTACTATTATCCAAGCCATATCAAACAGGTGGTAGCATTAGAGCAAAAACAACATTTATGTGTATTTTGTTGTTGCTTGTGGTATCAAAAGTGTCAAAAACTGTTCTGATTTTTTTCTTTTAAATCAAAGTATGCTATGTGAAATACAAAAAAGTTGAAATTCGAAAAAATAAAAATTGCTGCAACTTTTCTGTTAGTAAATTTGTTTGCCACTCGAAACATTGGTCTATCCTTTGCAAAGCTCAGTAATCGGCGTTTGTGGTGCTCAGTTTCAAAAGCTGCTATTCAATATCTTTTTTTTATGGGAAAAGGTTTCACATGCAAATAGATTTTAACAATTTAGAATTTGTGCGAAAAAAAACTCAGAAATATTTGACATTTTAGGGACCAGATAATTTGAAAAAGGATCACTCTAGCGCCTTCGTCTTGACCTAAACTTAAACATAGAATACGTGATATTATTAAGATCACATTCAAGTTAAAAATGGTCCATGAACTATTCGTTTTGATTGTATTAAATTGAATTTAATAAATCAATATGAATTGCAAAATATTAATTATTAGCAATAGAGAAGCAATTCCACAACAACTTCAATCATATGTACCATCAGCTTATAAATAGACATACTTATGCCATCACTGCAGAAATTTGTATTCGTACTCGTCTTCGCATTATATTCGTCTTCGGATTTGTGCATAAGTTAGCTAAGACTTCTGAAACAGCTGGCAACCTTCCTAAATGTAGTTAAGAAATAAACAAGACTCTTGCGTCTGATATTGTGATACCTACCAGACATCTGCAGCGGGTGCATGATTTTCGTGTATACTCGATCATCTAACAAAACCCGTTTTGCATCGTTCTCTGTATACGAGCAGAAGTATTGTTCGTTATCGACTGAGCTCAAGACAAACATGTTGGCCACAACACCCGATTGCTTTTCATACATACTTGATTGGGTTCGGGTGCTTTGCAGCTCAATATACCCGGGTGTTCGAGTTTCAACCCGAGTGTGCACAAAATTTTCTTGATTGGCTTATGACGTTTTTGTTTCTACAAAAAATGTTGCCTTCTCATCGCGGTGTTCTTAGTTTTTGTGCGTAGAGGGTAAAGAGAAGGTTGAATTTTTCGGTAGTTTGTTTAAGTGTACATTTAACCATTTCTTATATTTTTGCTCATACAAAATGCGGCATCACGACGCCTACATCCATTTAGGTATAAATGTGTGTAGATCGGCAATGCCCAAGCCCTATACACTCGGTGCACATTTATTTTTTGTAAAAGTACTTATGTACCTACATAGTTTTAGGCTGTGTTCTAATATATACACACACAGCTTTCCACGCGAAACTATACGAAATAGATGCAAAAACATTTTTGTCTACTTCGCTTCTAATTTTTTCATTGCGTATGCACAAGCACAAAGCAACAACATTTTCGTATGCTTTGTGGGAACATATTGGCGCCAGTTACCTTCAGCGTAAATTTCTTTGTTGTCCTGCATTTTATCGCAATGTTCGGGTGTCCGTTTCATTGTTACACAAATTTTCGGGTTAGCTGCGGGTGTCCGAGTGTGGTGTTCGCTTGTGCTCAATTTATAGGGAGGGTGATCGAACACACACGTTCGTAACCAAAGAAGCTGTCGGGTATGCATCTCGATCGAACACATAGTAGCCGAGTGTGGCGTTCGCTTGTGCTTGATTTTTAGTGAGTGTGATCAAAAAGGCTCGATCATACTCAAAGCTGTTCTCTGATACCTACATATTTCCTGTGCCTGATGAATTAAGTTAAATTAAATTTTTCAAGTATGTGACAACGCTCCTAACTACAGTTCAAAAATAAACCCTTTTTAAACCCATTTCTTTTGGCAACCCTATTCAAAATATTTTAAAACCAAAACGTTGTTAAACCTTTTTCGCCGGACACACATATTGCGATACATATTTAACTTGTGTCTCTAATTCACTTAATTCAAGTTGAATTTAATTTCTAAATCATATGGCAAAATGCTAAAAAATGCTCAATAAATATGGAAAGGCAGGTATTTTTTGCAAAATATGCAAAATCATGTATTTACTGCTAAATATGCAAAAATATGCAGTGTCATTTTAAAGGAAATATCATGATTCGTAAAGACAACTTAACCATTTCGATTTTAACATGCCCAATAAAAACATGCATTTGCATGAGATTCCGACCCTTATTTACAAATATTGCGCCATCTGTTACTTAAAAGCTAAAGTACCTTCCCATACATACTTTTTGTCTCCTTCTCTTACTTCCATCACAAGCACGTGTTTGCAATTTGATAACGGAGTGATTTTGTATGGAAAATCATTTATGCGCATATATATGAATAAAATAAACATATTTAGAAGAAATAAACCAATACTTCCCATATACCAAACGAAAGGAAAAAACTCGAATTTTGATTAAATAATACAAAAACCAAATCATTGGAGCGCCTTTTGAGAATTTTGGTAATAAAAAAAAATTTGCTAATTTTTGCAAAAATTGTTTGCCTTAAAATGCCCAATCTTTGTTGAATTTATATAAAGTTTATACACGATAATATTTTTATTGCTCAAAAAAATCTATATCCGGAAAACGAAAGTTATATCTGCAAATCATAAGTTGCTAGAGCAATTTAAAGGCTCAAAATTAACCCCAAAATAAGCCAAAATTTAACGTTGTTTTCGCGACAGGAACCGAATTGGTTACATACAAAAATTAAACTGTCGGCAGGCTTGGAGTCTTATCTTTGAAACGACATCCTCTTCTTTGAAATAGCTTCAGTAGTTCTCGTGCGATAAGCGTTTTCGTGAAGCTCTACAAATTACAACTACAACATTTGAAGATAGCCTCCATATCGAAACGTAAGACGTATTCTATGTCAAAAAATGAAATCAGCTGCTCTACTAATGACACCGTGCGACAAAAACCAAAAATTTATAAAACACACGAAAAAATCAATATAATCACAAAACTAGGAGCCAAATATAGTATAACTGCGTTTTAATTTTTCTCTCTGACGTCAGGATTTTTTAAAGGACTTTGAAATTTCCAGGATATTATTGAATAAAAACATTATTTACGATTTGAAGATCTATTCATCAATAAAATGTAAACAAGATGCAATCGCCCTTCAGTTGGATATAGATTATCTAAACTTATGGTGTGAGAAGAACTGTCTATCTTTGAATGTAACCAAATGCTTCCATATAACTTTTTCCAAAAAGCTTTTAATATCGCGAAACTCTTATCAAATTGCTGACTGCAAATTGAGGACTGTAGACAGAATTAAGGACCTGGGAGTGTTTTTTGATATAAAATTTGCATTTTCTACTCACATTGACTACATAGTTTCTAAATCATTATCTATTCTTGCTTTTGTTCGTCGTAATTGCTCCTGCTTCTCGGATCCTTATACTTATAAAACGCTCTACACTGCTTTCGTAAGTTCGCGACTGGAATATGCTGCTTTTATCTGGAGACCTTATCATGCTACCTACGTAAATAGAATAGAGCGTATCCAGAAATCATTTATATGTTTTGCACTGTCCTCAATGAAATTCACGGAACCAATTCCGTCATATCTTTCACGTTGTATGCTACTAGACTTAAAGTCTTTGTCTAGTAGAAGGGCGTTTCTGTCAGGTTCCTTTGTGGCTAACATTTTAGGAGGTTATGTCGACTGTCCTGAGCTTTTAAACAGAATAGGCTTCAATGTACCATCACGCAGTCTTCGGCATGTGTATATATTTTCCATTCCAATTGTTAAGTCGTATTATTCTCTTAATGCGCCATTGATCAGAACTTTAATGGAATTAAATCAATGTTATTCTTTGGATATCTCGCTTCCAAGAGGCCTGGTAACTTTATGTTTAAGCAAGCATTTTAAGTAACTTAAGTTTTGTCGTCTTAGTCAGTAAGAATTTTTAGTATTCATTGACTAATAACAGAATAAATAAATAAATAAAAGATTTGGTACATTGTAGAGTAACAATATGGGTATCAGTTAAACACAAAAATTCTGTAGAATTAAAAAAAAATTAATTTTTTGTTGCACCAGGACGAATAAATGTTGAAAATGTCTTTTTAAAACTGTATCCTTGAATATCCTTGAAAATTTCCAATACCTATTTTTGAAAAAATATATATGTCAAGGACTAATATATAAACTACAAATCCTCGAATTTCGTCCTTCTAACTCTATTAGTTTTAGATAAAAAAATTTTACACTTCTCTTTATAAGATATTGATAGTTACAATATACATAAATGAAGATACTAGAATCATTACACTGTACAGCACTCCGTTGGGTATTGAACCAACCCAATTTTGTTAAGAGACTGAGTCATAGGTAAAAAAGTTATTTCTCAGTTTTTCGAAGTTAGCTTCCGAAATCGAGATATGGGCCTTCGAAGTTCGAAATAGGATCTTTGGTAAAAAATTATTTTTTATTATCTATATATAAATACGCCACAAGAAAATTTAGCAATCCCTTTTTTGAAGGCACCGTTCGCTCGATTTCAATGAAAGATACACCCATTTAAAGGACATAACATCCTCTAATCTAGAAATGTTAACCCCAAAACATAGGGGGCGTGGCATCTGACATACAGACTAAAATGTGAAAATCACTATATCTCTAAAACCAATTATGCTGGGGAACTAAAACTTAGCAAAGATGCATAGATTGTAAATACCCTACTTGCGGTGCAAAATGGTAGGTACTGGGAAAGTGGGCGTGGCACTTCCCATACAAGTTGAAATTCTCATATCGCCTAACTCTGGAACAGCTTAAGCTAACGCCTTGAAATTTGACACAGCAACATATGTTGTCAATACCGTACCTACGGCGAAAAGTGATAGATTTTGTAAAAGGGGCGTGGCACCGCCCATACAAACTGCAATTCTCATATCGCTTATATCTGGAACAACTTATGCTAACGACCTGAAATTTGACACAAAAACATATGTTGTCAATACCGTGCTTACAGCGAAAACTGGTAGATTTTAGAAAAGNAAGGACTAATATATAAACTACAAATCCTCGAATTTCGTCCTTCTAACTCTATTAGTTTTAGATAAAAAAATTTTACACTTCTCTTTATAAGATATTGATAGTTACAATATACATAAATGAAGATACTAGAATCATTACACTGTACAGCACTCCGTTGGGTATTGAACCAACCCAATTTTGTTAAGAGACTGAGTCATAGGTAAAAAAGTTATTTCTCAGTTTTTCGAAGTTAGCTTCCGAAATCGAGATATGGGCCTTCGAAGTTCGAAATAGGATCTTTGGTAAAAAATTATTTTTTATTATCTATATATAAATACGCCACAAGAAAATTTAGCAATCCCTTTTTTGAAGGCACCGTTCGCTCGATTTCAATGAAAGATACACCCATTTAAAGGACATAACATCCTCTAATCTAGAAATGTTAACCCCAAAACATAGGGGGCGTGGCATCTGACATACAGACTAAAATGTGAAAATCACTATATCTCTAAAACCAATTATGCTGGGGAACTAAAACTTAGCAAAGATGCATAGATTGTAAATACCCTACTTGCGGTGCAAAATGGTAGGTACTGGGAAAGTGGGCGTGGCACTTCCCATACAAGTTGAAATTCTCATATCGCCTAACTCTGGAACAGCTTAAGCTAACGCCTTGAAATTTGACACAGCAACATATGTTGTCAATACCGTACCTACGGCGAAAAGTGATAGATTTTGTAAAAGGGGCGTGGCACCGCCCATACAAACTGCAATTCTCATATCGCTTATATCTGGAACAACTTATGCTGACGACCTGAAATTTGACACAAAAACATATGTTGTCAATACCGTGCTTACAGCGAAAACTGGTAGATTTTAGAAAAGGCGGCGTGGCACCGCCCATACAAACTGAAATTCTCATATCGCTTATCTCTGGAACCGCTTATGCTGACGACCTGAAATTTGACACAGCAACATACGTTGTCAATACCGTACCTACGGCAAAATATGGTAGATTTTGGAAAAGAGGGCGTGGCACCGCCCATACGTATTTACGGGCATATTTACAGTCTGAATTGTTTGAGATATTAGTCAGTGATGAACATCTCATCTATACATACAAATATATATGCATATTTTTTATAAATGAAAATCGGGGTTCCTTTTTCAGTCTATTTGCAAAAGCTACTAAGGAGGAGACTTTGGAGAATTAGCATTAATCAATCCGGTATTAACGTTCATAATTCGATTTTAAGTTTTCCTGTAAATTCGCTATAAATTATGCTGGTGGACGTCAAAATAGTAATTCGCATAAAGGATTTAGTATTGGTGACAAGTAAAATTCAAAAGTGTATGAAAAAAGATGTTGAATTTATATGTAAATAACTAAAACATTAAACTTACAGTCGTAGACCGCCTTTTGCTCTTTTTTAAATGGTTTATAACCTTTTTTGCAAACTTATATTACAGGTGGTATAAGGAGGCAAATGTCGGGTCTTCGAAAAATTTAAATCCTTATACTTCAAACAATTTTGAACTGATTTTTAAAAAGTTGGTATCCTTGTAAACGTGATTATATCTCTTCTTCTCTCCTGATATGCATATTTGTATACTTTGTATGTAAAAATTTGAGAAAAAACATTTAACAGGAAAAAATACCTTTTTTTATAAAAAAAAAAATATTTTAAACAAACAAATTACTAACCGATTTTTTAAAAATTGATATCGTTCTTAGCGAAACCAAATCTTCTTTCTTCTGATATGCGTATTTGTATATTTCGTATATAAAAATTTGAGAAAAAAGACTTAAAAGGAAAAAATAACTTCTTTTATAAAAAAAAATAACAAAGAAATTACTAACCGATTTCTAAGAATTTTGTATCGTTGTAAAGAAGATTGAACCCCCTTTCTTCTGGTGTGCATATATGTTTACTTCGTGTATAAAAATTTGAGAAAAAACACTTGAAAGCAAAAAATAGTTTTTTTTATACAGAAACATTTTTTAAACAAAAAAAATTACTTACCGATTTTAAAAGAATTGGTATCGTTGTAAAGTCTACCAGAAAACTTATACTTTCTTAAACCCAAAAATTTCGTTTTATATACACCAAAAAAATATAATTAAAAACATTTTTTCCCTCTATATAAACTCCTGCCCCCTAGATGAAAGGCTGGCTACGCCCTGGTATACAAAGCAACTAAAGTATTTAAACCGTAGGTATATACATATATATATATATATGTTCTTTAAGAGCGCATACATGGTTCCATAATAATGATTTTAGTATCTTCATTTATTGATATTGTAACTATCAATATCTTATAAAGAGAAGTGTACTTTTTTTTTATCTTAAACTAATAAAGTTAGAAGGACGAAATTCGAGGATGTGGTAGTTAACAAATTAGTCCTTGACATATCTTTTTTCAAAAATAAATATTGGAAATTTCCAAGGATATTCAAGGATAAAGTTTTAAAAGGAGATTTTCAATACTTATTCGTCCTGGTGCGCCCAAAAATTAATTTTACAGAATTTTTCTTTTTGTTATTCTACAATGCACCGCATCTATTGAATAATTTTTTTATTCAATCATATTCTAGAAATTTTAATGTCCTTTTAAAAAAATCCTGACGTCAAAGAGAAAAATAAAAACGCAGTTTTACTATATTTGGCCCCCAGTTTTGTGAATGTATTGATTTTTTCGTGTGTAAAATTGACTGTCGCACGGTGTAATACCTGTTCAATGCGCCTTGCTGCTACCTGTCCAATGTGCCAATTTTCAAATTTTGTGAAGAGAAAAGATATTCATTAGGCGAAATTATGCAAACAAAAATTTTTCCTGATCGTATGAGGGATTGTATCTTCAACATGAGAAACTCCAAATAAGAAGGCTATCTTGAGAGTATTGTCAAAGTAAAGAAAGGGTGAATACCAAAACGTGAAAATACAAAGCATCAGTCTCTTTTATTTCTAAACCGCATTAGAAGAAAAAGTCTAACTTCCGCATCCTAGTTGGAAACTAGCATCAAACCGTGGTTACGCACATTTGACATTACAATCTACTAGGATTTGGAAGTAAAAGAGACTGATTCTTTGTATTTTGACGTCTTGGAATCATAGATGGGCACACTGCAGTATATATTAAATGCATTAAAGACAGTAGTAGTGATTAAAAGTATACTGATAATGAAATTTAATTTGCATTACCAGTACAATTTTACTGATTACTGAAAAAAATGCAGTAAGCAGTATACGTTTACTGACTACCGAAAAATACCAGTAAGCAGTAAATTTTTACTGATTACTGAAAAAAATGCAGTAAGCAGTATACGTTTACTGACTACCGAAAAATACCAGTAAGCAGTAAATTTTTACTGATTACTGAAAAATAGTATTTTTCCATATTATTGCTCAAAACCGGTGAAAAATTCAGATGGAGATGTGCCCGTTTTGCATAAAAAAAAAGGAGTTGAATAAAATTATGTATCGCGTTTTTCCTTCATAAAATTATGTTTTATTAACCGACTTCACAAAAGGGAGAAAGTTATCAATTCGTCGGAATATGTTTTATTTTTTTTTATGTATGTCACCACATAACTTTGGACCACGTTAACCGATTTCTATAATTCTTTTTTTTACTGGCAAGGTGTTACGTCACAGGTGGCCCCATACTAATTTGGTTTAAATCCGATCATTGGATCATGAAGAAATTAACGATAATCTTAAATATTTATATAAGAATTGAAGTCTGTTTTTTTTGCTTAAAAATTACTTGCTTAAATATTCAAACACAATAGAGATAACGTACATACATATATAAAGAACACTTGGTTACACAAAGTACAATTTAGCAAAGGGTATTATAACAAAGAATATAATTGATCCACAATAACGCAGTTTGCAGAATAATGAGAGAAAAATAAGTCAAAGAAAGAACAAAACAATATAGGTATTCACCAAATTTAGCAAATGGCCTGGCACTCTGGCTAAAGAAAAGATTAGCTTAAGCAAGCCTGTTTACAACAGTCTTGCCNAAGAACATTTTATTACACAAAGTACAATTTAGCAAAGTGTATTATAACAAAGAATATAATTGATCCGAAATAACGTAGTTTGCAAAATAATGAGAGAAAAATAAGTAAAAGCAAAGAACAAAACAATATAGGTATTCACCAAATTTAGCAAATGGCCTGGCACTCTGGCTAAAGAGCAGATTAGCTTAAGCAGGTCTATTTACAACAGTCTTGCTATTGGTTAGATGTTAACAATTTTGAAAGGAAGTCTGTAGCACTGGCTTGTCGAAGATTTAAGGGAACCCATTCTTTTGATCGTGTTACGAAAATGATATGCGACATAAAAAAGCAATATACATAAATTCTTCTTCTTCTTCTTAATTGGCGCTGTAACCGCCTAAGCGATTTTGGCCGAGTCCAAAACAGCACGCCAGTCATTTCTCTTCTGTGCTAACTGACGCCAATTGGAAATGCCAAGTGAAGCCAAGTCCTTCTCCACCTGGTCTTTCCAACGCAGAGGAGGCCTTCCTCTTCCTCTGTTACCAGCATCGCGGCCCGCGTTGAATATTTTCAGAGCAGGAGCGTTTCTGTCCATCCGAACGACATGGCCAAGCCAGCGGAGCCGCTGAATTTTAATTCGCTGCACTATGTCTATATCGTTGTAAAGCTCAT
>NW_016157901.1:131696-136046 GCF_001687245.7 Rhagoletis zephyria
ACAATGGGTCAAACTTCATTAAGGCATTTGAAGGATTTGGAGTTAAATTGGGTAAATGATATCAGATACACTTATTTAATTGCAATATAACGTATTCTAGTTGATTTTCATTGATTTAGGACGTAGAAATGTAGATGACAGTGATAATGAATCTGACTCTGGCTCTGGTTCAGATGATTCGATGGATGGATCAGCTCTTCAATTTCGGTCTGTAACTGATTTCAACAAAATTGTAAATTCGTCAAGTCAAGGTATACAAGATATACATAAAAGATCCTTCAACAGGTAAAGATTTACTTCATTTAACACTCATGTGTCGGGTACTCTGACCTTACGTAAATGGTCGACATACATAGCAGGGTTGTTGCGAATACTCGCATTCGCATTCGCAACCGCGGAGCATCCGCATTAATTTTAACATTCGCATTCGCTTTCGCATTTGCAAAAATCAATGCGGATCTTTTGCGAATGCGAATATTGAAGGGACAGGAAAATACAGTTATTTTTTTTACGAGTTAAACTTGGGCAAATATTTTTTATTCCCGACTAAAAGTCCTTTCCGGACAATAATCAAATCGCTTATCCAAATTAAACAAGTTTGGTATCAAATGAAAGAGGACTTAAATAGCTTTAAAACTGAAATGTCTAAACGAGCAAAGCCACCTATTGAAATATATTTCAATAGAAAATGTTAGTTAATTACCAACAACACACCTTGGGTCAGGTATAAGAATTTCTTTAGTATTAAATGATATAAAAAATATATAAATAGAGGTGGTAACCTTCGTTCGTTTTTTCTGTTTAAAAGCTATTTCAGTCCTCTTTCACATGATATTAAATTTGGTTAATTTTGATAAGCTGTTTTTTTATTATCCAGAAAAAACTTCTATTTCGGAATAAAAAATAGGCCAAGCTTAACTGGTAAAAAATAACTGTTATTTTCGGTCCCTGGAATATTGTGCGAGTGCACTGATAAAACGTATATCTGGCCAGTCACAGGAGAAAGGATTAAAAATGAATTACAAAAACTAAAATCAAAAAACGCTTTTGACGTAACAGGTTCTCCAAATTCAGAAACAACCAAAAGAATGAGAATGAAGAATTCTTTGGAAAAAACGGTGTTTAAACAACGATCTTTCCATGATACTAGATTGTGAAGATGAAAGTCAGGAGCATACATCCGACATTTGCAGCCCGATGCAATTCTCAAAAAAGAATTATTGCATCCGCAATAAACAAAAAAAAAAAACAATTAATATAACTGAAAGCCCTCTCGACTCGTGCAGCGTCAATCGAAAAGAATTTACAATTTTGTCAAGTATCAAGTTTCAAGTTTGTCGCCTCGAGCGAGCAGTTATTTAGTGGCCCTGATTTACGACGCTTTAAAAACTTTTTATTGGGTACAATGTTCCAATTTTTAAATTCAAGTATTAAAAAAAACATTATTAAAAATTACTAACATTTACATTTTTTATTTAACTAAATCACCTAATTTACTCACCTAAATTATTTATTAACAAGTAAAAAAGTCTAAGTTCGGTCGGAGCCGAACATTAAATACCCGGCGCAAGTATTCAATATAGTTTTTCACCTTTCCGAAAACTACCGCTACATGGTAAGTAGGGGTGGCGTTACCCCTATTTCAAACATCTTCGATAGAACGTTCAGTTAGATATAATAAGATAAACTTATATAGATATATGTGAGCGGCATCACGCCCATTTTCCAAAATTCAATAATAATGTTACTTCTTTTTAAGGGATGTTTGGGTAAAATTTGCGTCCTTAAATTTCGAAATATCGAAGTATCAAGCATTTCTGAAATTTACCGTTATAAAAAAGTGGGCGTAATTTTAGTCCGATTTCGNATTATTTAAAAGTAATTAAAGATTGGCGTGAAGATTTTTACACAGTATTCCTTATGCACATATGTATATATTACTTGCTTCATGTATATGTATAACCATTTTAGAATGGTTAATTCCATAGTAATGCTACTTCTTTTCAAGGGATTGTAGTTAGTATCAATTTTGTGTAAATCTGCGTCCTTAAATTTCGAAATATCGAAGTATCAAGCATTTCTGAAATTTACCGTTATAAAAAAGTGGGCGTAATTTTAGTCCGATTTCGATAACTTTCAACTTTTGCCTTTATGTGGCAACCGCAATAATCGTCCCGAGACGNGTTTTGCCTTTATGTGGCAACCACAATAATCGTCCCGAGATGGTACACATTGATCGAACGGTTACCGAGATACACATATGTAATCATAACTGGGCGGGGTCACGCCCATTTTCCAACATTTTATTATAAGCGTATTTTTTGCTAAAGAACTATTGCAAACATCAATCTTGAATAAATTAGCTCCAGTATTTACTGATTTATCGAAGCTTTCGTAATTCTCTAAATTACCGTTATACGGGATGTGGGCATGGTTATTATCCGATTTTTTAAAGTGTCAGCCGTTTGGTAAGTTTTGTGAAGGCCAACAACTGTGTCTGTGTTTGGGAGAAATCGGCGGAGCGGTTCCCAAGGTATACACATGTAATCATAAGTGGGCGTGGCTACGCCCATTTTCCAAAAAATTTTTAATATTCTTATTTTTCGCCTAAAACTGATTGTAAATATCAATTTTGAGTGAATAAGCTTCGGTAGTTACTAAAAATATCGCAGTTTTCGTATTTCTGAAAACTACCGTTACAAGGGAGGTAGACGTGGTTATCGTCCGATTTTGCTTATTTTCAATACCATCCGTCCTACGCTCAGAGGAAGTACACATACCAAGTTTTGTTAAGATATCTCAATTTGTACTCGAGTTATCGTGTGCATAGGCGGACGGACGGACAGACAGTCACCGCTTAATCGATTTCTCTTTTCATTCTGATTACTTATGTATACATTTGTCTATATATATTTCGATTCGTTTTGCCTGTTATAAACAACCGTTATGTGAACAAAGTTATAATACCCTTGTGCACAAGTGCGTTCGGGTATAAAAATACTTAGCGTTTAAACATCCGCATCCACATTCGCATCCGCGGATGTCTCAAATTCCACATTCGCAACATCCCTGGTACATATGTAGGTACAAATGTGCATACAGGACTAGTTTGGGACGAGTTCCGGCCCAGTATGAAGTAATCTTTCGTTTCTGCTTTGCCGCTACCAGTTAGTATCAAAGCTCGCATGATATGGAACAAGAATGTCAGAAAGAATGTCGTCTTCGTTTTCGTGACTGTTGAGCTTGCTGGAGTTTGTAAAATGTAGTCAATGCAAAACTTGTTTGCATGTTTAAGTCCATACCGGCATATACAAAAAAAAAATAAAATAAAAATAAGTAAATAAAACATGTGGTGTAAAATAAAATACAAACCCTTGATGTAATGTTGAAAATGCGAAAAATGTTAAACGTTAAAAAATTAGTAATAGCGAATTTCAGTCTCATAGATTTTTTTCAGTGGAAAACGTAAATGTAAAGAATTGCGATCATTATGAATAAAAGCGCTAAAAACTAGCTAAGAGCTCCAAGTAAACACTAAAAATCCCGCTAGTCACCGAATTCTAAATTTTACCGCTAAGTATAAAATAAAGTCGCTATATCTAGTGGGAAAAGCCTAAAATGGCAACACTGGTTGATATACTGATGAACATACAGTGGGCCAAATATAAATTTGGGCGCGATATTTTAACAAATTCTGGCTATTTTTCTTTAGTTTATTTAGTGTTTATTATTGTTTTATGAAAGTAACAAAACCTAACAAAAACCATAAAAATACAAATTTCATACTTTGTGGAAAATTATGAAATTCTGTAAAGTTTCACCAAAATGTCAAACTTTTTAATCAGCATCTTTAGCCCATTACAAATTATAACCTTCAAGTGGCCCCTTAAAATCAGTCATAAGCCTGGTTTAGACAAGGCTTCACCCCCCACGGTACTACCGCCATATGGTATTACTTCGTGGAGATGTGTACTGGTCTGATGGTCCCTGATCGGATGTACAAATGTACTTATGGCGATCAAAATCGTACCTAAAATTTTTTTTTTTTAAACTCATGCCGTTATACTCCGTCCACTTTATTTTACCTTAACTTGAAAAGTGTTAAAATGAATACCTTCCATATATATATTTGTGTCTTTTGTTTAGATGCACACCGATTTGGAACAAATGAAATAGCAGGGACCGTAACCGTTATGATTTTTATAATAAAAATCAAAATTTAATCGTTATGTTGTGATTTGTATTTTTTCGATCATTTCTAATCGTTATTTTATGGTTTTTATTTTTAATATTTTATTGAGCTTTGTACCACGATTGTTTATTAGGAAAAATTGAAAAAGCAACAAAGTC
>NW_016157901.1:138912-146189 GCF_001687245.7 Rhagoletis zephyria
AAAAAGAAGTCTGATGAGGAGATGTGGTGATCTCCGAAATAGTGCTATAACTTCTACCGCTTAGACTTTGTTGCTTTTTCAATTTTTCCTAATAAACAATCGTGGTACAAAGCTCAATAAAATATTAAAAATAAAATGTTAAAAAGCCACAATAACATTGACAAATTTATGGTTTTTATTTTTTCGATCATTTTTATCGTTATACTATGATTTTTATTTTTTCGATCATTTTTAATCGTTTCTTTATGATTTTTATTTTTTCGATCATTTTTAATCGTTATTTTATGATTTTTACTTTTTCGATCATTTTTAATCGTTATTTTGTGATTTTTATTTTTTCGAATGCCTTTAATCGTTCTATTATGATTTTTATTTTTTCGATCATTTTTAATCGTTATTTTGTGATTTTTATTTTTTCGATCATTTTTAATCGTTATACTATGATTTTAATTTTTTCGATCAAAAATAGCAGTTATTCTTAGTTTTTTTAATGTGTAAACCGAATGTGGACAGATTTGACTTAAAAAACAGTTTTACAAGGCATGTATATGTAAACTAGGATGGTCCAAAAACAGTAAAGTCGGAATTGTAATGGTCTCACCCCCTAGGATTGTTCTATATCGAAAAAAGTATACCCCTATTTTGTACCTTTCATAAGCATGAAATGGTATTATAACTTTGGTAAGTACCACAATTAGAAGAGATATACCCATTGAAATGTATACTTTAATGATCAGAACGTCGAGCTTCGTCGATTTAGCCATGTCCGTCTGCCCGTCTGTTTGTATGCAATCTAGTGTCTCAGTTTACGAGGTATCCGGATGAAATTTGGTAGGTGGGTGTATGTTTATAATGCACTAATCATTTGTCGGAACTGGAATAATCGGACCACTACAACATATAGCTCCCATACAACTGATTCTTCAGATATGAGACTTTTCGCTATAACTCCTCCAGTTAAGCAGTTAGGAACATGGAATTTGCAATACTTCCGCCCATTATAAACAGAATACTTACAGTAAAAATTACAAAGATCGGGTCACTATAATCTAAAGCTCCTATACAACTGATTGTTCAGATATAAGATTTTTCATTATAAAACCTCCATTCAAGTAGATAGAAACATGAAATTTTGCACTGTTTTCATTCATTATGAAAAGAATACTTACAGTGAAAATGGCGAAGATCGGGTCACTATAACATATATCTCCCATACAACTGATTGTTCAGTTATGAGAATATCGCAAAAACTGGTATCTGAACAATCAGTGGTATAGGAGATAAAGCTTATACAGCATAGATTTTCTCAGTAGACTGTGTAAATTCATGGGTTTTCGCTGTCCATATAAAGGAGTTTCACAGTAAAACCCCATATCTGAACAATCAGTTGTATGGAGGTAATAAAAAGGTTATAGTGACCCGATTTTTGTTCATTTCACTGTAAACTTGCTGTTGATAATGAGTGAAAATATTGCGAAATTTCATGTTTCTAGCTGCATAAATGGATAATTTATAAAAAGAAATCTCATATCTGAACAATCAGTTGTATGGAGGCTATAGAATATAGCGACCCGATCTTCGCCATTTTTATTGTAATTATTCTTTTGATAATGGGTTGAAATATTTCGAAATTTCATGTGCCTATCTACATAAATGGAGGAGTTATAACGAAAATTCTCATAACTGAACAATCAGCTGTATGGGAGATATATGTTATAGTGACCCGATCTTTGTTATTTTCACTGTAACGATTCTGTTAATAATGAGTAAAAACGGTGCGAGATTTCATATTCCTAGCTGCATAAATGGAGAAGTTATAACAAAAAACCTCATATCTGAACAATCAGTTATATGGAGGCTATATGTTATAGCCACCCGATCTTCGCCATTTTCACTGTGAGTATTCTTTTCATAATGAGTGAAAACAGTGCAAAATTTCATGTTCCTATCTACATAAATGGAGGTTTTATAATGAAAAATCTTATATCTGAACAATCAGTTGTATGGGCGCTATAGATTATAGTGACCGATCTTTGTAACCTTCACTGTAAGTATTCTGTTGATAATGGGCGGAAGTATTTAAAAATTTCATGTTCCTAACAGCTTAAATGGAGGAGTTATAGCGAAAATCTCATATCTGAAGAATCAGTTGTATGGGAGCAATCTGTTATGGTGGCCCGATTCTTCCGGTTCCGACAAATGATTAGTGCATTATAAAAATACACCCACCTAACAAATTTCATCCGGATATCTCGAGAACTGAGAGACTAGATTGCATACAAACATACGGACAGATGGACATGGCTAAATCGACGAAGCTCGACGTTCTGATCATTTAAGTATACATTTCAATTGGTCTATCTCTTCTAATTGTAGTACTTACAAACATCGGACCAAAGTTATAATACCATTTCATGCTCATGAAAGGTATAAAAATAGGGGTATACTTTTTTAGATATAGAACAATCCTAGGGGGTGAGAGCATTACAATTCCGACTTTACTGGGTACATAAGCATGCCTTGTAAAACTTTTTTTGAAGTCAAATCTGTACACACTCAGTTTACACAACACTAAAAATAACTTCTATTTTTGATCGATAAAATTAAAATCATAGTAAAACGATTAAAAATGAACGAAAAAATAAAAATCATAGTATAACTATTAAAAATGATCAAAAAAATAAAAATCATAAAGTAACGATTAAAAATGATCGAAAAAATAAAAATCATAACATAACGATTAAAGATGATCGAAAAAATTAAAATCACGAAATAACGATTAAAAATGATCGAAAAAATAAAAATCATAAAATAACGATTATTTTTGATCGAAAATATAAAATTCAAAAGATAACGATTAAAAATGATTGAAAAAAATAAAAATCAAAGAATAACGATTATTTTTGATTGAAAAAATATAAATCATAAAATAACGATTATACAATGATTTTTAAATAAAAATCCTTCATGATAACGATTATTTTCGGTCCCTGTGTAATAGACCTAAATCTTCAGAAGTAATCAATGAAGTTATAAACGCTAATTTATTAACTCCATGCATAACAAGGTGGAACTCACTTTATGAGTCTGTAAAAAAGTTGCTGCAGCACAAAAGTAATTTGGCCGAATTGTGTTACCGTCTGAAAATTCCTACCTTTCTCAGTGATGAGCTGGAGTGCTTGGACGAATACGTAAAGCTTATGGGGCCTATAGCAGAAGCGATCGATTTTCTTCAGGACGAAAAGACCATGTACTTTGGTTACTTTGTCCCTACTATAGTGTCCTTAAGGCTAAAAATGCGTCATTTAGAGCCCACGAGCTTTAAATATTTAGCAGAAGTAATCCAAAGAATGCAAGAAGCTTTACTCAAAAGATTTGAAAAATATTTCTTAATTCAACCTGACGCTTGGGATGCTGTTATTGCCGCAATAACTATTCCTTCTATAAAATTACGATTTTTAAAAGCTCTCTTAGAAACAGCAACAACGCAAACAGAATAGGAAGTGAAGAAAATGTTCAATACTTTTGTGGTGAAGTATGGTAAAATAGTGGATGCCGAAACGCGTGTTTTGCCACATACGTCCCAGAAATCATTCCTTGATTTCGAGGAAGAAAGTAACGGTAAAATTATTATAATTATATATTATTATAATTATATAATATATAATGCATTTGTTTATCCACTTAAATAGATGCTAGCATACAGTGTATTTCCGGAGACTCGGGGAAATTATCTTCAGGAAACAATTTTATACTTAATCGAACGAGACACAACGACAAATTGTTTAAAAAAACATCCAGCGATTGAAAACGTTTTTCTTAAATATAATACACCGTTACCCTCATCTGCGCCCGTAGAAAAGTTGTTTTCATTCGCTGGGATTGTGAATCGTTCCAGAAGACAAAAACTTAGCGATGTAAATTTGGAATTGCTTGTTTTAAGAAAAGCTAACAGCTTATAATAAATACATATGTATGTTCAAAATAAATGTTTGAAAGAAAAAAATGAACGTAATTTTTTTAATGATTTACTTAGTTTGGTGGTTGTGCATTGTATTTTAACTACCAATACGAACTTTCATTAATCAATAATAATTTTACTTGTAATGCAAATGAAATTTCCTGATCAGTAAAAATTTTCTGCTTACTGTTATTTAAATAAAACCTGATTTTATGAAGGAAAAAACGTGATACATATTTTTATTCAACTTCTTTGTTTTATGCAAGAAAGGATCATCTCAGTCCAACTTTTTTCACTGCATTTGAGCAATAATATTGACAACAGAGTTTGTAAACATACCAGTTGGAATGAGAATGTATGAGTAATAGAAACTATCAAAACCTTTTTTTAATACATATACCAAAATAACAAAAGAGTACTCACGTATTCTTTTTTCTCTTTGTTGCTTACTGCTATTTTTCAGTAATCAGTAAAAATTTACTGCTTACTGGTTGTCAAAACGCATGTGCTTCCTCGACTTTAGCGCTCAGACGCACAGGGGTTTCGTATTATTTGCAAAAAGAAATAAAATGATACAGACAGTGATTTAGTATTAATTCAAATCAATAGTCATATATATTTGTCAAGATTTCTTTGTATACAATTGAGTCTATTACCTTAATGCGGGAAATATCGATGAGGCTGGTAGCTCCGGTGTTCTTCCTTGATGATTCAAAAGAGAAGTGAAGGATTAAATTAAATCGCGTTAGTTGCGGACCGCCGGACAAACACCGATATAGAAGGGGAAAGTTAACGAAAGTTCGTTGTCCGGCGAGAAGGACTTGCTAACGGCCCAAGTCTTCGCGTTAATACGTATGTGTATACATACGTGCGCATGTATAGTTATATACACACGCATGCGTACACAAATACGTATTTGAGTGAGTTAGAGAAAATGGCATTAGGGTGGAGCTTTTTGAAATATTTAGGTTGAAGGCCTAAACATATTACGTAACTTGTGCTCATTAGTTTGGCACATTTGGCAGGTGAACTTGGTCACGCTTGCCTGAAAGGCTCCTAGCCTTTTTGTGTTAGCTTCCTGGTGGTGCCGTGCGGGCTGGTGCTTTGGAGCTTTCGCAGCTGTGGTACCCTTTAGTCCCGCTAGAGTTTCCAAAGTTTGGAATCTATTGGATAGGAACCTGTCCATATCCTCCCACTTTGGAATGTCAGTTTTCTGGTCTATGGTCTGTTCCCATAGAGCCAGTGTACTTTCTGGAAGCTTCGTTGAACACAAATATATAATAATTGCGTCCCAATTAGAGATGTCAATTTGATGACTTTTTAGGGACGATAAACAATTATTAATCTCGCGCTGTAGGTTTTTAATTGAGCTACCACACTCAGATTCTACTGTATTTAAGCTAAATAAAACTTTTAATTGTGTGTTAACTAAGATACGTTTGTTTTCGTATCGCTCACACAGGTTTTTCCAGGCTGTCGAAAAGCCTTCATGGGTAAGTGGGCACTTTCGCACTATGCCTTTTGCCTCCCCTTGCGTTTTATTGTTGAGGTGAACTAGTTTCTCAACTGGGGTGAGGCGCTTGTTCAAGATGTAGATGGCCGTGAACATATCTCGGAAAGTTGGCCATGAAAGATAGTCGCCCTTGAACACATCCGTATCGCACGGTGGCAGGTGGATATGTGTTCCCGGACGGACTGATCCTCTACATCTTTGGTCGCTTTGGTTAGTATTTCAACCTGAGACCAATAGCAGACATGCACCTAACATAGCTTTGAAAGGAAATCTTATTCTTCTTTTTTATGGCCTTAGCATCATCCTTAGATAATCCCTCATTGATAAGCTTATCGTAAGCTGACTTGGTTTTTTCCCACAAAGCTTTTAACTCGTCTTGTTGAATAGCAAGACCATGTTTGTTTTGTTCTGCGGCGGGTATGTTGTTGTAATCAGATTCGAACTCTGTTACAGCTTCTGCCAAAAGAATATACGAATCCATTGTTTAACGTGTTTACCCTGACCGAAGTATTAACTGAAATGCCCAGATAGAATCTATAGGATTTTACACACTTAATCTTATCGAAGATTAGAGGTTGTATGCGCAAGAGAAGTTGCCAATTTTTTACCCACCGGAACTTGCCACTTAAATGTATACCAGAAATCCAACGAATTAAAAAGATGCAAAATAGTTTGTATTGCGAAATATATTCGACACTTTATTAAAATGTAAACCTTTTTCTTCTAGAATTATTGTTTACTAACGACTCGCCACCCAACTGTGCTGACTAATATCTACGCGCTTTGATAAGCTATGCAAGGTACGCAATAAGGTGTAAATAATATACGTGGTAAAATCGTGATGTGTGCAACGTACGCAGCAAATTTTAATAAACAGAGTGACCACTTCGATGAATGCAACGTACGTAGCAAATATATATGGTAAAAAATGTGCATATTATACGGAGTTGAATCGCTTATGCGTAGTGATTTAGTGAAAATCTACAATTGGTCCAATGCAAATAACAAAATTTAGAGGTTATGTATCCTCGAAACAGTGACAGTGTTCGCAAATATACAAAAGAATGTAAGCCAACTAAGAGGCGCAGTGAAAAAACGATCAGAAAAATGAAGGTTATGATTATGGACTGTGAATTTAAACAAAATCGAAATACTTCATTAACAATATTAAGTGATGCGGATCACTGACGTGAGTGTGTATATACGAGTGGTTGCAAGGTGCACTTATTTTTGGTTGCCGTTCGCGGACGTAATTTTGAACCGAGACTTTAAAAAATGTGCAGCAAACCAACGAGTACTGTGTGACACTGTGTGTATGTTTATGTTGCAAAGAACACCTAATTGTGGTCGCTGTTGTCACTTGCGGACGGACAGACTAACCTCAATTATTAATAGTGTGGCTTTAAAATTAAATGCTCCAATTGTATATTTTCAGTTTAAACACTCGCGAGATTCTAGTTTGCACACGCGCATTGAATTTAAAAACGTTTTTTTTTTTTGGCAATTTTCTATCAAGTGCAATTGAAATTATAACCACGTACCTTGAATTAGAAGTGATTGGTGTTTGGTGGTTGTAGTGTTGTACGCTCGCTGGTGTCCTGGCAAATTAAGCTGGTGTCGTGGCAAGAAAGCTGAGTGTGGTTGTGTTGTCGCTAGATCTCTGTGGCTTGACCGATCGTTGGCGCAAAAAACGTTGTGGCAAAAAGTGGTTGCTGGACAATGATTCCCTGTGTACGCTGTGGTTGTGGACTGTAATATATATATGCAGGTCGTTGGTCATTTATTGCTCGGCTTCGATGGGAC
>NW_016157901.1:146214-163175 GCF_001687245.7 Rhagoletis zephyria
CCGCCCCCCTTGCGGGACGCAACATCTGTGCTTGGGAAACGCTCGAGCTACCAGCTTCATATGTTCTTACAATTACAAAACAAGTGTGTGAATTCATGTATGTTGTGCTGTTGAGAGCGGCGCCACCATCACCAAGATCTTCGACGAGCGGTTCCATCCTTTTCCCCTAAAACACCTAGTAAATCATAGAGTGAAAATCATGGGATACAAACATGGTTATAATTCAATGCACTTTATTTCATTACAAAAAAATTCAAATAATTCACATTTTATTTTGGTTTTTTATATAAGTAAAATTTACGGCCGGCACGCCCCTGACAGCACCCAACCGAAAATAGTGCTTTGCGCAATGAGGGGGCCAAACGACGTCGGTAAAGTTCCGGGCAAGATTAGGTCCGCATACACGTCCGACCCAAGGGCAAGGCGTATCGGTGCTGATGCGAAAAAACTTGGATCCGCAAGCCGAATGTGGATATACGGCGTAGCAACTGAGGGATCCACATTAGTCCTAGGTGAGACATGGTTGTAATGTGGTATAACAAGCGCATGGGTCGCCACCCGCTTGTTCTGCCCATGCTTGCCCCTTATGCATAGGAAACACCCTCGTTGTCCGCCGATATACGTTTCCTGAAGCCCTAGCTCTTGGGCCAGATCCGCGGACAAGATAGTGTTCGGCGCGCAGGCGTCAATAAGCGCGCGGACCAGATGTAGGCGCCCTCTCGCCTCCACCTTTACAACAGCCGTCGGCGCCACGGATATAGTGGGCTGGAGTGATGGCGTTATTATGGTATTTCGAAAGGCGTGCGGTCGTGATAGCTGGCGAGGCCTAGTCACCAGTCTATCTTCGTGTTGAAATGTTGTGGATTGGCGCAGGCGGAAAGGCCGAGTTCCCGCTCTGCGGCTTTGTCGCCCTTGGTGGCGTGCTCGGTGAACCCGTGTTTCGGATCCAGCCGTACTTCTGCGTTCATGCCGCAGCAGAGGCCGGAAAGACCGTGTTTCCGGTCCCCCGTTAGTAAGCGGGCGGAGAGGCCGAGTCCCCGCTCCGCGCTCAATAACTTCCCCTTCTTCAATCTCTGGACCGGGAGGCCTAGTCTCGGTTCCCGAGTCGGACGCGTATAGTGACAGAGTGCCGTCTGCCTCGGCTTCTTCCACTTGCACACTCCATGGTTTGGGGACTGGTTCCTCTGAGTCGTCTTCATTGCCTCGTGCCCTCCATGACTCACATTTTCGTTGGCGCGTTGGCTCATCCTCTAAATGCAGAGTGGAGTGGTGTTTCTCGCCACACCTACGGCATCTTCCCTCGCTTTGACACTCCTTCAGCTGGTGGGTCATGGCAAGGCAGTTTGCGCAATAGCGGCCCAGTAGAGCTTCGCGCAGTCTCTCCTCGGGCGATTTTGCCCGATAAATAGGGCAGAGCCTAATAGGGTGGTGTGCGTCGCATAGGCGGCACGGTAGCGGATAGCGGTGGGCGCGTTGTTCGGCTCGTTTTCTCATAGTGGCGATATGAGACATCGTTACGGCTGAAATAGGGTCAGATTTCGTTGCAGTGGATATTATAACGTATATATGTATTGTTGGGTGGCGAGTGGTATGAAAGGCGCAACATTTTGATGAGTGCAAGCGCATAATTCGGTGGGTGTGAACTTGGCATTATATATATTATTTTGCTAATCAAAGAACCACCTAGTGTGAATGTAGCATAATGTTAACTCACGACCTACAAAATTTTGGATGATGAATTGCATGGATGCCATGCATTCTACTGTGCAGGGATGTATGGGCAACGTAGAATTTTACTTGAATTAAATTATACCGAAAAAATGCCTGTGCGTATGAGTGTGGTAGCATTTATTTATTTTTATTATTTTTCATTTGTGCTTTCATCCGCATATTTTGTCAATAGCAGGTTTTAACATATGTGTGTGTGTACTTGAGTATGTGACGTGAACCTGCTTATCGACATTTGGAGACTTATGTATCTTGGTTTACATCGGCACTCAACAATCCCACTTCCCACCGGCAAAAGTTTGCATATCATTGGGCGCCTTGCTGTTAAAAAACAAGGGTGCCGCCTAAGAAATACTTTAGCAAGCATAGTATCTTAACATTTTTGTGGTACGTAGTGACTTTGGATTGGTTTCCCATGTAAAATAACCAATTAACATTTTGTGACTTTGCATTGGTTTTACATTTAAAATAACCAATTAAAATTTTGTGTACCCAGTGACTTTGCATTGGTTTTACATTTAAAATAACCAATTAACATTTTGTGGTACCCAGTGACTTTGCATTGGTTTTACATGTAAAATCCCCAATTGTATGACAACAGCAATTAAATTTATTGTCTACGAACGGTCACCATGCAAAACTAGCAGCAGCTAGTTAGGGTTAGTGTTAATTGTCCGTAAAGAAACATAACTATTCTCCAATATGAATGGAGAACGGCAGTAGGTTTATTCCTGATGTGGAACGTAATCACATACATACATACATACAATGCATAAATGTCATGTCTAAAATTTACTACCACGCGGCCATTACGTAAGTTTGCTGAAACGGTTGGGTGAGTATGCATGCGAAATTGCATGCTTTTGTTCTTATTAATCTTTTTCAATTTTCAGAGATTTTTATTGCGGTGAAAGTTTAACTCCTGACTTTGTCCAAGTATGTAACGATGTGCGTATATCGGAAGTGAAGGAGTTAGGAGAATAGCTGGATTTCTTTTAAGACTTATCCAGGCGATATTAAATAGTTTATCTGCATCTAGACGTTGAATATCATACACTCCAAAAGAAGTCGTGGCACCCCCACGCTTCGATGTCAAATTATGCATTGGAGTTGGTGTTAAATCGTAAGGTTGATCATCCAGATTTACATAAATTTTACTACTTTTAGTCACCGAGCAATACCCATTCAATCCCTGGCCAAAGAGACGTCGGAGCGAAAAATCTCCATTTGTGCCTAATAGTTTTGGGACGTATACCAAATTGGCTGTTTCGGTGAATTCTAAAATACAGTTTTTGTTATACGATTCACATATCGTTCGCATTTTTATGCCCAAGGAGTGGTAATTTGTATTGTGTACGTATCCGGAATTGAGTAAGGAGGCGAAACCCTGTTTACTATTACAAGGTAACAATTTTTTCCACGGTGTTAAGTTTTAGGTACAGACCATTTCTCGCGGCAAACTTGCATATCGTATATATTGTGGTATATTTACCTTACTGCCTATAAAGAATTGAGGGCAGAAACTAAACTTCGGTTCTACACTATTGGTTTTGTCTATGAAATTCAGAGAAGCGCATAGAATTCCGGAAAACGTGCTGGCCAGCTTTGTCCACTGATCATCCACTTCACTTGCTGTCAGATTTTCTCCTGCAAACCATGCCCACATCTCTGCACCTGGTGCAGCGTCCACCACAGGATAACCCAAAGTTTCATACCTCCAAAGCCCCTGAGTTAGACCAATATGCAGTTCTTTAACATCGTAAAGCAGCAATGTTTCAGCGATCGGGCGAGTTATAAGCTGTGTGTTGTGTAAATTGTCCCTATTGCCATAATGCCAACGAGTGGTGAACTGAAAAAATGTGTTTACATGTCCATTTGCCATGGGTCGTACATAGAGCTCCTCATGAAATTCACTAGATTCTTTCACGGCTCCAATAGGCGAAGCAAGTAGAGGGATAAGGTAAATAATACTGATGCCTCGCGACATGCGAGGAGATTTTTAAAATATGTGCTACACGTAAAATTGAACAATATCCATCCTCGAAAATATAAACCAATTGCCATATCGCTTTCAGCGTCATATGCAAAAGTATAGCTCGGTGCGTCTAACCCGTCATTACAATTATCGCTTCAAACTCAATGGCCAAATCGCTCAAGATCGTAACTATTGTACACCCATATCGCACAATGGTAAGTCATCGGATTATGAACCAGGAATAACCGCAGGTGAATGCCGATAAAGAAGACAAACAAAATTATGCAGCTGCCACTGCACTAATGATTATAACAACAATAATTCTCATATTGGTGGAGGTGGAAACTGCAAGTTTACTAATACACAAAGGACTAATACCTACGAGCGGAACTGGCGCACATAACGGAACTAATGCCGGAAAAATGGGTGAGTTAGACATATCCCCGCAAACATATTCTGAGCGTTCAAAATATATGAGTCTCGAAAGGAGTCCTGGGTAGGTGAGAAATATGAATTTCAAAAACAAGAAATTGTTTACTCTTATATGAATCTTTTAGGAGTCATATATGATCCAAGTTATGAGCCAGCACTTTGTGCCAATATAAAAACAATAAAGACTCGAAATTTATATCTAAACTTGTTTATACAGATATGAAAAATAATTAGGAAGCAAAAAATTTACAAAATTTAGCTGCAGCAGCTGCTATTACATGAATGTTGCAATATACATATATATGTATGCACAGAGGTATGTATATATGCAACAGTATTTGAAATGAATGCCCTTGTAAACATGGCTCTAAAGTAAGTTCAATAAGAGTCGAAGAATAAGGCCAATAAGACTCACAAACAGCATAAAATAAGACTCCGAAAGTAGGCATTTAAGAGGCCAATAAGAGTCATTTAAGAGCCTCAAAAAGAGTCCAAAATGAGCCGTATATGAGGCCGATAAGAGTCCAATATGACTCATATTGAGGCTCATCTGATGTATGAATTTAAGCTCATATAAGTCGACCTTCGCAGGAAGGGAAACACCCTCATTTCGGACTCTTAAATGAGCATTATGAGCGTAAAGGCTCCGAAATGGGACTCCTTCAAGACTCATTTATGACTCCAAACGTTTGCTGGGATGCCACTGAATACACATATTTTAAAATATATGCATATGTATGTATAGATATTTTTTTTTTTTTTCGGAACTATAGTCTTTGCTGGTAGGTTTTGACAATTGAGGCGAACTCATTTGGTCTAGTGGGTTGACTGACGATTATCGAAACCTGTCAAGTAAAATGGATTCGCTTCCCATCAGACCTAGTTGTGTTGAAAAACGAGCAAGCATAATGAACAATTGTAACGACTTTCAACTTATTTCAATTATTATTATATTTTTTGGAGGACTTTAATTGATAATTCGCACCTCGTTACCAATTTCGTATTTCTGAAACAATTGTTCATCAAGCTTGGTCTGTCTTATTTTTACCCGATTCTATGATGAAAAGGGTCGCCATTCTACCGACGTTCTTTGGTGCTTACAAGATCTAACGATGGTCGGTTCTTTATACCCAGATCTACCCGGAGAGGCCGGGCTAAGAACCATCACCAAAATCTAACTAAAACACGACTACCTTTAATATTACTCTGGGTTAAACTTGATTATAGGCGTGGAATCCTTCCGAATGCATAGAAGTGGAATTTTTGTGCGTTGAGGAAGTGGAATTCACGCGGGATTGGGGATCAACGGAGAGGGTTTATTTACGAAGTGCTTGCTGGCTCCTCGGTTTCTTGATTTTGGGATGGAAGTAGGACCAGTTTGGCCAGCGGTCTCGTAATCTGCCCTTTTTCCGTGATGATGTCAACTACGCGTACTCGATCGTCGGGACCACATGTCAAAACGCATGTGCTTCCTCGACTTTAGCGCTCAGACGCACAGGGGTTTCGTATTATTTGCAAAAAGAAATAAAATGATACAGACAGTGATTTAGTATTAATTCAAATCAATAGTCATATATATTTGTCAAGATTTCTTTGTATACAATTGAGTCTATTACCTTAATGCGGGAAATATCGATGAGGCTGGTAGCTCCGGTGTTCTTCCTTGATGATTCAAAAGAGAAGTGAAGGATTAAATTAAATCGCGTTAGTTGCGGACCGCCGGACAAACACCGACATAGAAGGGGAAAGTTAACGAAAGTTCGTTGTCCGGCGAGAAGGACTTGCTAACGGCCCAAGTCTTCGCGTTAATACGTATGTGTATACATACGTGCGCATGTATAGTTATATACACACACATGCGTACACAAATACGTATTTGAGTGAGTTAGAGAAAATGGCATTAGGGTGGAGCTTTTTGAAATATTTAGGCTGAAGGCCTAAACACTGGTAATTTTCAGTAGTCAGTAAAAATGTACTGCTTACTGCATTTTTTTTTTCAGTAATCAGTAAAAGTTTACTGGTAATGCAAGGTAAATTTCATTATCAGTAAAAATGTACTGCTTACTGCATTTTTTTTTTCAGTAATCAGTAAAAGTTTACTGGTAATGCAAAGTAAGTTTCATTATCAGTACAAATTTACTGGTTACTGCATTTTTACTGGTAATGCAAAGTGCCCATCTATGCTTGGAATGCAGCCATATTCTGCAAGATGAAGTAGAACACGTCAAAGGTAAGCTTTGCAATTTCGCTCGTTCCGGATGCTATTTACTCACAACATTGTGCTCCAAAAGTAGTATTTTCAACATGTTTCCCTGCCTAGGAATGTTTGTAACAAATTTTTCGGGGTAAAATTCTTGAGCACAAAGTACAAATTTATGGAAATGTGTTATGTTACAATTGAGTATTTATGTGCTGCTTTCACAAACGGTCGAAAAATTCATATATGCCAAATAAAGATGCTATTTCAGAGCTTATAAATCTAGGACCATTGGAAAAGGTTTTAAAATCCTCTAGCTTTTTTGGAAAAAATAGGCAAAATTATTTTTTGTCCCGTATTCGGCAGCCATAAATATGGTCACCGTAAATGTTAAATATGTAAGATATGGCGCTTTATTGGCCAGATACAGTGCTTTCAGCTTTAAAAAAATCCCCTTTATTTAATAAATACGTAACTTAATTTGAACAACGTGACTATTTGTTGCATGTACGTGAGCTTCTTCTCTTCAAAATGAGATATCATTCGTTAGATTTGATGGAATATTCAAGGAGATATCGTTTGGTAACAGAAAAATTCCTTTTAGAAATACATAAGTATATAGATAACGAAGAAGCAATTACATTGTAAAAAAAATAATAACAAGTTATGGTTCTGATATTTCGGGCCCCTTAAGAAACCCGGGCCGGGGGGATTCACCACTTTCCCCCTCCCTCTTGACGGGCCTAAAGACATCATTTGTTGTAAAAATTTACCGTCCCTAATCAGTTCCCGTTTTTGTGGACCGACCAAAATACATGCTAAGTTTATAATTTAATTTAGTTTTACATCATGTAAAGATACTCTTTCATCTTCTTTCAATTTCGCGTAAGTTATTCATGGAAAAAATTTTTAAAGATATTTGAATGTTGGACCATTTTTGTAAAGTGCTTTCACAAATTGCTTTATTAAACCCAGTTTAATATGCAGCGGTGGTAAAATAATGTCACTTGGATTAACTAGAGGAATATTTATACTATTCTTTTCACCAACTACACATGACGTACGTGGAACGCAATATTTTTCAAAGGACATTCACAAAAATAGTATGATAATGACATTTTTTTTAAATGCCGCGCAATGACTACCAGCTCAAATATTATGGCAATGTCGCAATTTTGTCGCAGGAGAATTTCCGTATAAAAGTAATCAGCTGTGTAACAAGGTGGCAAATTTAGCAACAAATGCGAAATTTGCAAAAACTTTGCGGCGTATGAATCCCACTACTATCTTTAGTGCTTTCACTAATAAGTGATCCAAAAGCACCAGTTTTCTCAGTTCTACGAAATGTAATATTGATATTTTCTTGTAAAAATTTCCATTGTTTCATTCTTGAACCTAAAAGTTCTGTTTTGTCTTTTGGACAATTCTAAATCACGTACAAGATCTTTAAATTCTACTTCTGAAAGTTAGTTTTTTTCACCTAAAGGTGGAATATATTCTGATGCTGGAGGTTCATAAGGGGATATAGATGATCCTTAAACCCGGTGACATGCTTCCTATCGCTTTTGGATTTACATCGTCTTTCTGACGCATCACTGTCTTAATAACATTATCAACAACAGCATATTTTAAAGCTCGTCTTATTTTGAAGTGGTATCCTTTTATATTCGTCAAACAGAAATATCAATTATTTTCTCTCAAATTCAAACGGGAGATCTGTGGGAACTAATGGAATTCGTGGCAGAAAAACGTCTTCTCCTTGGCCACATCCAGTAATAATTGTTGCTTCAATTATATTTGTCATCATTTTCTTTACTACCAGTCTTGTTCCATTACAAAGTTTGGGTGGATCAAGGTTACGCAGAAGAATAACAGGCACACCAATTTTCAAATTTAGATTATGGGGAGGAACTCCTGAGGGCTCAAGCGAGTTCAAAAACTCCACTGGGTAATGTACACTTTCCTCCTGGCATGGCACGGTATCTATAGATTTGTACACGCGCGAAGTACCAGGAAGCTGTTGCAGAAGCTGAAAGTTGATGTTATTCGCCATAACATTTTTAGGAGCTAGAATGGCTCTTTCACACAGCCATTGATGTCTCGCATAATTTTCCGTACGATTATCAAAGACTTTTGTTTTAAGCTCCCCAACAGTTTCAACAATGGTGGCTATTGAAGCAAGATGAACTTCGCCTTCAGTGTCGGTTTTTAAATCACCGTTTCCAAGTTTCAACAAATTAGATGCGAATTTATTCGACAATTGATCCCCATATACATGGGCTCTCATATTTGTACACAGCTTGAATTGTGTCACGCTTTGCCACAGATGTGATGATTTTAAACAGGCCTTTATTTCATCCGCTCGTGTACCTCTAGGAATTATAGGCAATGTTTGTCTAAAGTCGCCTGCCAAAACCAATGTTTTACCGCCCATTATTTTCTTGTTGCTGCAAATATCCTGTAGTGTTCGGTCTAAGGCTTCTGAAGCAGCTTTATGAGCTATAGTGCATTCATCCCAGACGATAATCTGGCATCGCTTTAGGACTTCTGATAAGCCCGTTCCTTTGCTTATATTGCATGTAGGTGTTTCTTGTGCTGCTAAGTTTAGGGGAAGCTTGAATGTAGCATGGGCTGTTCTTCCTCCTGGCAGAAGAGTTGCCGCAATGCCAGAAGACGCTACGGCGAGTGCAATTTGCTTGTTTTTTCTAATTTGAGCCAACAACGTTCTTATAACGAATGTTTTACCTGTGCCACCTGGTGCATCAAGAAAGAAGATTTTACTTGCATTATTTACAACGCTATTCATAGCTGCTTCAAATACTGCTCGTTGCTAAGGTAGAAACTTCGAAATATTCGTCTCAGTTTTCAGTTAAGGATTCGACATCATAGCAAAGTTCTCGCGTTACTTCACGGCTCAAGTTATGAATAGTACTCCTCTGAATCACAGGAAGTCCATACGTTGGAAGCTCATTTCCCGCTAGAGATAATAGTTTATCTCCAATGGCAGCAAGTGCTAAACTGTATATATTATTATCATATTTTATTTCATGACTTTGATTTTGAATCTGAGCAAGGTGCAGAAAGTCTTCGGATAGATTGTCCTTATGATTTTGCCACAGTGCAAGTGGATTTGAAATATTGCACACATGGATTAGAATTGCAAATAAGTTTCTTAGACTTTTTGGGGAATTTGACATCGATGCTTTTGTCATAGTTGCTTGCCAATGTGCATCGTCTTCAAGAAGTCCACAGAGCAAACACGCTTCTCTATAAGTTTGACAGACAGTACCATTCACTGTTTCTAATCTTTCGAATGAGATTGGCCCCCTTACTTCTAAAAGAAAACATTCTTGCTAGCTGGGATGGACAGTATAAATTATTTCCAAAGTGTCGTCTTTAAAAATATCTGGTTGTCCTTCTACGCAACTTCCCCGTTTTCTTCTGTTCCATTTGTTATTTTTCCAAGTATAATAACTTGGTACCTCAGAATAAAGCAATGTTCAGGCAAATAAATCCGTTTGGCAAAGTTGGAAAAATTCCGTAAGCGTTGTATTTCTTGGAGCGATAACTTGCTGTAAAATATTTTGTTCAGTAATGTATATTCTTTGGCAATTTTCTAAATGGACACTGGGCTGTTGAATCGCAGGATGTCGCTCGTGGATAGGGAAGCCAGAAATTCGCCAAAAAGCTTCACTGCTGCTTATGTATCTTCCACATTGGTAGGTGGTTACATCATCGTTTAAATTTGGATTCCGAAGAGCATACATCGTCCTATCGGAACCTTTATTTACGTACTTACAAACGTATTTTATAGATTTTATAGAATTACAAAATTCTACATTTATATGAGCCTCAGAAGCTTTTGAAAGTAGTGGACAATAAGGAACTATCCATTTATTGTCAATATCAACCTCGATACCATTGTTGACTTTGATTTTCGTAGACACTCCGCCATGCCCTGGTTTTCTCCTTTTGTAAAGTGGATAACCATCTATTCCAGTTTGCGTTTAATTTACAAACTGTCCCAGATATCTCTTGATAGCCGTTTACCATACATGGAGAATTGGCATTCAAAATTCCGCGTGGCCCATGTACCATAGTTTTCTTAATGATATGAAATAGAACTTGATCGGTATTGGGATCTGGCAGTTCCGCAGATATAATAAAGTCAATTTGGTTAGAATGTATTTTGTTGTTAAGCCACAATAGTATATGCGTATGAGGTAGGCCTCGTTTTTGCCACTCTATCGTATACATATCGCAACGTATTAAGCCAAAGATCATACATTTTTTATAAGATTCATCATCTTAATTACTTTTTGTCGAAATACTCTTGCTACCAGATCTGGACGATCTTTCGCAGACTGACCATGGAAGAGTTCTTCTTTTATCTCTTTCCAAGTAGGATTACATGTAAACGTTATAATAAGATCAGGTTTCCCATAAGTGAGGACTTGGCATCTTGGGTCCGTTCATGCATATATACATATATGTAGTATTTTTAGTTTTGAGTAAGCAAACAGTTGCATACAAACATACACTGGGTCATAGATTACGGATCTGTATAACGTTTTTTTTAGATCAGATAATTTTTCTTCAATACTTTCATTTTAAGTTTGCATTGTGAATTAAAAATATCAAACTTTGACAGGGCAGAAATTTAAAAATAATATGGTGTTTGTAAATTTTTGTTATTAAAGCCTTTTATAAAAAAATTAAGCTACCAATGAAAAAAAACAATGGATAATTAAAAAAGTTGTGAATTGAGAAATTAAATTGCGCCATAATCGTACATGGTGTATGAGTAACATTCTTTCCTCCTCATACATATTTCAAACGCTGTCCCTGAGATGTATGTATGAATCAACGCGTAATTCTTTTTAGTGTGTTTTTATGTACAAAAGGTGCTCTGCTTCCACCTCTGCATACACATCAACAGCATACTGTTGAAATAAGTCTTGACATCGGTTTAAATGATTGAAGTAGTTGTCTCTGACCATAAAAGTGTAGGCGTAGAAATCCATACATGATCCATAGACACTGTTTTGTTCCCTTGTGTTTGGGGAATTCCAAAGTGATAGCCATCTTCGCCATATACGTATATTAATGGATATTGAAGAGGATCGTATGATCGGTGTGTTTCTGTGATTCTTTGTATAAAGTTTTATAATGATATCTCTTTTCCCACAATCTTGATTATTCATAACTATAGCCACTTCATTGCAGGTTGGTATGTTAAAACGACTAAGATGTTCCCGGCAGGCTGCTTATCCGCGTGTATCACCAACTTTAAATCAGGTGAATTAGACATTTCCATAGCACATTTGAAGCTTCTAACGTAGTTGTTAGTGATGTGCACCATTTCTTGCAATTGGATTGTAATGCTACGCTCTATCGCATTTAAATACGTGCAACGTTCGGCTTGTTCGTGCATGTTACTTAAAAATATATTTGCAAAAACTGTGGTTTTTGGTTACCCTCCGGTTGAAGTGATCCAATGCTGTGGTAAACTTGACCTTGTACTTTAAATGTCGGCATAAAACCACCTTCGTAAAAAAATTTTACCTGAAATGACGCCATGAAATGCCGAGTTATAGTTTCGAATACATTTTAGAAACGCTTTTGATTCGGAAGTGGTCCCTAGCAGTAACGTGTTTAATGGCTTCGGTGGCTCAGCTAGAAGAGGGATACCTTTCCATTTGAGCAACACATGCTAGGGGTTTCACCTTTCCTTCTTCGCTTAACAGTGCTGGCACTCATCCTACATAGGACCAATATTAGTAACATCTAATGAAGAGTAGCTGATGCTCGCTGAATAATTATATGCACCGTACTTCAAGTCATTTAAATTAAACGTGCGTTCCCTGCGCGCAGAGTTTCTTGCTGCATTGGACTGCAAGCGGGCATGTCGCTCCTCTTCGTCTTCCTGCTGTCTTCGCGCAGAGCTTCTTGTGGAATTAGACTGCAAGCGGGCCTGTCGCTCCCCTTCGTCTTCCTGCTGTCTTCGCGCAGAGCTTCTTGTGGAATTAGACTGCAAGCGGGCCTGTCGCTCCCCTTCGTCTTCCTGCTGTCTTCGCGCAGAGTTTCTTGCTGCATTGGATTGCAAGCGGGCATGTCGCTCCTCTTCGTCTTCCTGCAGTCTTCTTGCTGCATTAGACTGCAAGCGGGCTCGGCGTTCTTCCCCAGTCTCTTCAGCTCTTTGACGCTTTTGTCTGAGTGCTTTTAATGAATGTGCCAATATATTTCTTCTCTTCCTCGGAGGCATATTCAAGCAACCGTTTGTGAAAATGTTTGAGTATTTAAGTCAAAATATATACGGAAATATTTATATCACTGTTTTGAGTATCTAAGGTCATGTGAAAAATAATAGGTACACGATTTTTTTACCAGTTATAGATATATATCGTTTGTCTGTTTAACGTTTATAATTCTTTTATAAAAATGCAGCTCATTACCTAACGAAAACTACATGAGTCTAAATTTTAAACTTTGTAGCAAAATTTACACAACAAACTTTTTACTCAGTCTTTTAAAAAAAATGCTAAGTATGCAGTTTTATAGCCCATTAAATTCTATCTTAACAAAATACAAATCTCAAGTGGCAATGAATTCGCATTTATTTTTGATAATATTTTTTGCCGATGGTGTTATTATTTTCTACCATACAAAAAAAAATCTCAAACATACATACTTTGTATGGAAGTGGGTGACACCGTCAGCAAAAAAGATATAAAAAATCAACGCTATTTCAAACTTGCACTTTATTAAGCTAGAATTTAATGGGTTTCAAATTTTTCTACAAAGTTTGAAATTTAGAATTATATGATTTTTGATGGATAATAAATGACCTGCAATTTTATGAAAAAAAAAAAAATTACAAACAAAAGAAAAAATAGTCAAAACTGGCGAAAACTTCGTGAAACTACTATTTCACACATGACTATATTTAAGTTTTTTGGCTGTAACAAATTCTTAAAATATTGCACTCTCACTTTATTGTCTTATGCACTGAAGTTCTTTTACTATTTAAAAAATCTTTTATAGAACTATTTGAAAGAAATCAGCTGATTCCTTTTTAAATACACAGATGAACACACAACACTTTCTTGGCAAAATTAGGCTGGCAGTCTTTACATCAACATCTGCTTTGAATGTGCACATATATTTCTTTCCTACCTCGGAGGCATATTTACCCAACCTTCTATAAAAGTGTTGAGTATTTAAATTTCTTTGATTTTCAAAGGCACTTTAGGTCTTTTGGAGCAAATTAGGTCAATAAAACCAAATATTTTGAAGTATAACTTTTTTAAATTTTCTGTTTTAAGCATTGTTAAAAAATTTATTTACGGAATTATTTTAAAGTTAAAGTTATCTATGTACTTTTAAAATTCACAAATGTATACATACGGTGACCATATTTATGGGAGCCGAATACGGGACAAAAGATAATTTTGCTAATTTTTTCTACAAAAACTTACGTATCTTTTTCATACAAAGTAAGTATGTTCGACCATTTTTTAAAACGAAAAGCAAATGAGCAGCACGTTATTATACTCAATTTTGAGGTACAAAACTGCAAACCATTTTTTTTCTAAAGATTCCAATTAAAAGAGTTTTGACGAAATATTGCAGAATTAATTTGTGTAGTTTTTTGCACGAAGTTAGAAATTCGGTATTTGAATAACTCAGTGAGAGGGGAGACGAGTATGTTTACATGTATGTATGTACTTATATAAAAAAATATTTATTGGTGCAAAAATGGTGGATCGGCACTGTGGCTAATGGTAAAGTTCTTTCACCACCTCTGCAAGATTGTAAGCCATGCAGAGTCCGCAGAATGCTCCGGATGGTTATCCGGAGGATGCATCAGACTGAGCCGAGTATACTTTGAACTGCCATCAAATTATAACTTAAGAAAATTTTATTCCGTGGCAGTTGAGAAGGCTCGAGCCTAAACAGTGCCTATTATATGCTTTTTGTTAGGAAAAGAGCTTTACTTTCATAAAAAATAAAAAACATTAAATAAGCTAAGGAAAAATAGCCAAACCTTCCTAAAATGTCGAGTCCTAAATTATATTTTGGTCACTGTATGTATTCCTCGAATCGAAACACAGGCATTCAGATTAGAAAATAATAACTGTTTATGGGGAAAATTACGATCATATACCAACCACACTTAAAACTCGTTCATAGGCATGCCATTTTAATGAGCTGTTAAGGCGTCAAAAACACCGAACACGGGACAAATACAGGACACTAAAAGAAATACAGAACATTTGGCGTCCCGTATAAAATAAATAAATTGCCAGGACAATGGGCCAAAAAAGAGGACCGTCCCGTATAATACAGGACGGATGGTCACCGTATGTATACACATAATTTTTTGGCGAAGTGGGCTAATAGGTGGACAGTCAAAATATGAACGGCAATATTTATATCACTTTTGAGTATCTAAAGTCATGTGAAAAATAATAGGTATACAATATTTTGACCAGTTATAGATATATTTCTTTTGTCTGTTAGGCGTTTATTATACTATTTTATAAAAATGCAGCTCTTTACCTAACAAAAACTACATGAGTCTAAATCTTAAACTTTTTAGAAAAATTCAACAAACTTTTTTTAGAGACTTTTTAGAAAAATTCTAAGTATACAGTTTTATAGCCCATTAAATTGTATCTTAACAAAATACAAATTTCAAGCGGCAATGAATTCGCATTAATTTTTGTAAATTTTTTTTGCCCATGGTGTTTTTATTTCCTTTCATACAAAAAAAATTTCAAACATACATACATACTATGTATGGAATAAAATCCGTGACACCGTCAGCATAAAAAAAATATCAAAATATAACGCCATTTAAAACTGGCACTTTATTAAGCTAGACTTTATCGAGCTTAAAATTTGTCTACAAAGTTGGAAATTTAGAATTATATGATTTTTGATAGAAAATGAATGAGCTGCATTTTTATGGAAAACAATTTTAAACAAATAAAAGAACAATAGTCAAAACTGGTCAAAACGTTTTGAAACTAAGATTCCCAACATGACTACATTTAATTTTTTGGCGCTTCAAACGCCCAAATGCACTTTTGCAGCGAATTAGTCTAATATGGTAGACAGACGGAGAAAATTAATTTGAATTAATAAGCATAAATGCAAATTAAAATTTTACCCTTACAGACGGCAGTAATGCGAATAAACCAGCCGCAAGGTCGTGGGTTCGAGTCCCACGGCCAGTATACTTTTTTTATTTCTTTTTCATTCTTTTTTTATAAGTTCTATATTTTTTTTACGTTACTTTCAGTTAGTTGTTGTTGAATTTTTAACAAAATTCATCTCTAAAAATTAAAATTAACTAATAGTAAAATAAGAAACGTGATATAAAATAAAGCAAATGAAAATAAAATAAAGTAAAATTAAATATATAAATAAAATAAAATAATAAAAACAAAAAAATTTTCGCAATCGCTCCAACCGAATATCGAACCTGGCAGCTACAGGCTTGTAGCTCGCAACTCTCACCACTCGGCTACCGCGTACGCGAAACTCGACTGCTTCGTTTGCTTTCTTGTACAAAAGACAACAACTGGCCGTTTTTACCAGTGTTGTCATCGAAAATTCCCCGGATCCGAGTTAATTCCCAAAAATTTCGTGCATTTGTTCGGCTGCTTATGCTCATTTTAAAGAGGAAAATGCATGAGTTAAAGCAAATTAAGGCTGGTTATGCAAATAATCGAGCCCGTTTGTCTACCGTATAACAAACTCTAAAAATATTGCACGCTAACTCTTCTTCACTTTATTGTCTTATGCACTGAAGTTCTTTTACTATTTATAAAATCTTTTATTGAACTCTTTCAAAGATTACTGATTACTTTTTAAATACACAGATGAACACACAACACTTTCTTGGCAAAATATGACTGGCGGTCCTTACATCAACTTCTGCCTTGCTTTACTTTTTTTAAACAGCGTTTATAAAATCTTTTACCGGCTGATTGGTTCCTTTTTTAAATGCACAAATGAACACACAACACTTTCTTGTCAAAGTTGCTTAACGCAATTCAAAATATGACTGGCAGTCTTTGCATCACTTCGGCTTTTATAAAATCAATTCCTTTAATATTTTCAATACCTAAATGCCTGGACAAAATTTTGGCGAAACAAAGCCTACTGAAATTTGAAAATATTAACGTAAATATTACGTAATTAACGTAATTTGAATTTTTAATATTTTTATTGAGCTTTGTACCACGATTGTTTATTAGGAAAAATTGACAAAGCAGCAAAGTCTAAGCTGTAGAAGTTATAGCACTATTTCGGAGATCACCACATCTCCTCATCAGACTTCTTTTTTTCTAGACTTCAGCAGGGATCGAACCTGCGAATTCGATGTTCAAAGTCAGAAGCGTTAACCACTGAGCTATGTACATCCCGTAAACTCTTGTTGCTAATTCATTTTCCTTATTCAACCAACTACTATCAAGTGCAGCTGATTTGCCGCTATTTAAACTCGACAGCGTGGTTGTTGTTGTCAATTCTATACATCCATTTGCTTATTTGCTTTTTTGTATAGTTTCAGGCAGGCTCTTCCTAAACTATGTATTTGTCAATGTTATTGTGGCTTGT
>NW_016157901.1:165366-167212 GCF_001687245.7 Rhagoletis zephyria
AAGCCACAATAACATTGACAAATACATAGTTTAGGAAGAGCCTGCCTGAAACTATACAAAAAAGCAAATAAGCAAATGGATGTATAGAATTGACAACAACAACCACGCTGTCGAGTTTAAATAGCGGCAAATCAGCTGCACTTGATAGTAGTTGGTTGAATAAGGAAAATGAATTAGCAACAAGAGTTTACGGGATGTACATAGCTCAGTGGTTAACGCTTCTGACTTTGAACATCGAATTCGCAGGTTCGATCCCTGCTGAAGTCTAGAAAAAAAGAAGTCTGATGAGGAGATGTGGTGATCTCCGAAATAGTGCTATAACTTCTACCGCTTAGACTTTGTTGCTTTGTCAATTTTTCCTAATAAACAATCGTGGTACAATGCTCAATAAAAATATTAAAAATAAAAATGTTAAGAAGCCACAATAACATTGACAAATACTTAAAAATTTGAAATTTGAAAAATAATTTGAATATTCCAAAGCAGCCTACTGAGATTTGAAAATATTAACGTAAACGTTATTAACACATACATACATACTTCCGCAAATATGAACGTATATTTTAGCATCATTGCTATTTCAAATATTCGAATTCGCTATATATTTTTAATAATCAAAAACAGCCTACTGAGATTTAAAAATAATTAACCCAGTAAAATTAAATAAATTTCGTAGGAAAATTGAAAAAAATTTGTAACAGCGATTTTTTGATACAGTTTACTTCTATTTAACACGTATGTAGATCATGGATCCATTATCTTGCCCCTAAATTTCATTTGGCAACATTCCGCCATCTTGGATTTAAGTTTGTTTGGGTGGAATAACACAAACGGCAATAACGCAAATTTGTGTTATTTCCCAATTGAATGTGAAATAACACAAATTTGCTTTATTTCATTTCTCGCTGAGCAATAAGACCAACTTTTATACTTAACAATTTGAGGAATAAAGCAAACTAGTGCACATATGTACGTAGTCACCCAGTTACATTTGACAAAAAGTAGTACATGAACAAGTTAAATGGACGGATTTGTAAGTATACAATTTTGAAAGTGCCCGGCGTCGCGGCGGTCCGCGTTCGACGTCGCGCTCGCGTCCCCCGCCCCTCCCCTCCTTCCGCAATTATGTACTGGTGGCATTATAACCGTTTAGAAAAAGGAAAAATGATAAAATAACACTAGTTCACTTCTGAAACTGCTTTTTAATCAGGGACCCTAACGGTTATAAGTTTAATTATAAAAATCACTTTTTAATCGTTATTAACTGAGTTTTATTTTTCGCTCGGAAAATAATCGTTACGTTTTAATTTTTATTTTTTGCTCGGAAAATAATGGTTACGTTTTAAGTTTTGTTTTTTGCTCGGAAACTAATCGTTACGTTTTAGGTTTTATTTTTTGCTCGGAAAATAATCGTTATTTCTTGAGTTTTATTTTTTGCTCAGAAAATAAAACTTAATTTTTGCGTATGCGTATGCGCTTTTTTGCACTTTTTCTTTAGAAATATGGTTCTCTTTGTTTCTGCCTGGTTCAAAGGTTCAATGCAGCCGCCCCTGTCTATTCACGCATGCGCATGCGCATACGCAAAAATTAAGTTTTATTTTCTGAGCAAAAAATAAAACTCAAGAAATAACGATTATTTTCCGAGCAAAAAATAAAACTTAAAACGTAACGATTATTCTCCGAGCAAAAAATAAAACTTAAAACGTAACCATTATTTTCCGAGCAAAAAATAAAACGTAATCATTATATTCCGAGCAAAAAATAAAACGCAAAACATAACGATTACTTTCTGAGTAAAAAATAAAACTCAAAATATAATGATTAAACTTGATTTTTATAAGTAAAA
>NW_016157901.1:167346-167824 GCF_001687245.7 Rhagoletis zephyria
AGTAATGGGAATTATTGTGTATGGTGTTATTGCATGCTGCATCCCACCCATAGTGGAATTTACCAGGTGCCACTGCTTTATTTGAAAATTTGCCTAAAAAATGTGACTTTAAGGCAGCCGAATGTCAGAAAATAAAGCGAGAAAGCCGTTTTATTACTTCATCTGTTTATTGCGACATGGTTCCATGCAAACATTTTAAGGTTTTCCAGCAATGTTTTTAACAACATATTAAAAAGCATGCAGAAAAAAATCATACAAAGGCGCTATGTCCAATATGCGGAGCAGTTTTTAAAGACGATGCTTTTCCTATATTTTGTTAGACTTTTCGTATGTAAAAATATTTTGTGAATATTACTTTCTTCATATGAATTATATCACATTTTTTGTTTAATTCAAGGCCTATCAAACAGGTTTAGAGCATTTGAGCAAAAACAACATTTGCCTGTATTTTGTTGTTGCTTCTGGTATCGAAGGTGCC
>NW_016157901.1:167840-187471 GCF_001687245.7 Rhagoletis zephyria
AGGTGCCAAAAACTGTTCTGATTTTTTTCTTCTACATCAAAGCGTGCCATGCGAGATACGAAAAAGGTAAAAAATTTAAATTGAAAAAAAGTAAATTGTTGCAGCTTTCTTTCTTAGTAAATTGGTTCGCTTCTCGAAGCATTGATCCACCATCCTGTGCCAGGCCCAGTAATCAGCGGTTGTGCTGCTGAGTTGGGCGAGCTTTCCAAAAGCTGCTATTTAATCGCTGGTTTTGTATGGAAAATGTTTCACATGCAAATAGATTTTAACAATTTAGAATTTTTTTGAGAAGAAATGTAAAATATTTGACATTTTCGAGAACAAATAATTTGAAAAAAATCAAATCAGCTGCTGTACTGATATTACCTGTTCAATGTGGCTTTGTTTAATTGTATTTTTGGAATAAACAAAGGTCTTTTTCCTTCTGTCAGAAAACTGTGTTTTTTTTTACAAATAGTATAAATAAGCAATGGAAATAAGGCAAAATTTGTTTTATTTCCAACCTTTGTTGGGATCGTGCCGAACAAAGCGATTATCCCAGTAAAATTAGATAATGTGGTAGGTGTGCAATTTTTTGATGCAGTTTACTTCGATTTAACACGAAGATCATGGATCCACAGTCTCGCCCCTAAATTTCATTTGGCAGCATTCCGCCATCTTGGATTTTTTTTTGGGTTTTTTGCGATTTGCAGCTTATTTTGTATTTTTCATAAAAAATAGGTAAATACAAATATGCAGAGAATTTAATTTCCCACATCTGTTGTATAGAAAGAAAAAAAAAAACATTTTTTAATTAAAAAAATTTGCGAAAACTGCGAAACAAGTTTACATTGTCCCGGTTTTCGCCATTTTTTGACAGTTTCTGTTGAAAATACATAGCATATTGAAATTCCAAAGTTGTAGAGAATTTCATTCTGAGTTTTATGGCGCATCCCGTACATCGCAATTTTTACCGCGTTTCAGGCCGTGATAATAGCGTCGTACAAAAAAAATTAAGGAACAAAAGCTGTGGAGAATGAAATTGTCTACAACTATGGAATTTCAGTATGCTATGTATTTTCAACAGAAACTGTCAAAAAATGGCGAAAACCGTGACAATGTAAAATTTTTTAGCATTTTTTGCAAATTTTTTACAATAAAAAATGCTATTTTAAAAAACCTTCTATAACCCGAATGTGGGAAATTAAATTCTCTACATATTTGCATTTAACAATTTTTTAACGAAAAATGTAAAATAAGCTTACAAATCGCAGAAACCCAAAAAAAACTCAAATCCAAGATGGCGGAATGTTGCCAAATGAAATTAAGGGGCAAGATAATGGATCCATGATCTACGTGTTAAATCGAAGTAAACTGCATCAAAAAATTGCTATTAAAAATGTTTTCAAAGGTAAAAATTGTAATTTTACTGGGCTATATTAACGTAAATTATTAATACATACATACGTTCCCAAATATGAATGTAAATCTTAGCATCAATGCTATTTTAAAAATTCGAATTCGCTAAATAATTTGAATATTCAAAAACACACTACTGAGCTTGAAAATATTAATGTAAACGTTATTAATACATACCTACATACATTCGTAAATACGAATTTAAATCTTAGCATCGATGTTATTTTAAAAATTCAAATTCGCTAAATAATTTGGATATTGGATTGGCCTACTGAGATTTGAAAATATTAACGTAAACGGTATTAATACATACATACATTCGCAAATATGAATGTATGTAAATCTTAGCAACAATGCTATTTTAAAAATTCAAATTCGCTCAATGCTTTCAAAAATCAAAAAAAGCCTACTGAGATTTGAAATTATTATAGTCAGCGTTATTAACACATACATGAGCAAATATAAATCAAAATCTTAGCACGCCTATGGAATGTGCCACGCCCTGTTTTATAAACTCATTCATATATGCCATACTATAAGCGCCTACCATAGACATGCCTGCATACCAAATTTCAAGTTCGTGGGACTTATGGTTCCGAAGTTATAGCTGATAAAATATTCCACGCCTATGCGATGTGCCACGCCCCCTTTTGGAAACTCGTTTATATATAACCTCCTATAAGCACCTGACATTGATATTTCTGCATGNTAAAAAACCTTCTATAACCCGAATGTGGGAAATTAAATTCTCTACATATTTGCATTTAACAATTTTTTAACGAAAAATGTAAAATAAGCTTACAAATCGCAGAAACCCAAAAAAAACTCAAATCCAAGATGGCGGAATGTTGCCAAATGAAATTAAGGGGCAAGATAATGGATCCATGATCTACGTGTTAAATCGAAGTAAACTGCATCAAAAAATTGCTATTAAAAATGTTTTCAAAGGTAAAAATTGTAATTTTACTGGGCTATATTAACGTAAATTATTAATACATACATACGTTCCCAAATATGAATGTAAATCTTAGCATCAATGCTATTTTAAAAATTCGAATTCGCTAAATAATTTGAATATTCAAAAACACACTACTGAGCTTGAAAATATTAATGTAAACGTTATTAATACATACCTACATACATTCGTAAATACGAATTTAAATCTTAGCATCGATGTTATTTTAAAAATTCAAATTCGCTAAATAATTTGGATATTGGATTGGCCTACTGAGATTTGAAAATATTAACGTAAACGGTATTAATACATACATACATTCGCAAATATGAATGTATGTAAATCTTAGCAACAATGCTATTTTAAAAATTCAAATTCGCTCAATGCTTTCAAAAATCAAAAAAAGCCTACTGAGATTTGAAATTATTATAGTCAGCGTTATTAACACATACATGAGCAAATATAAATCAAAATCTTAGCACGCCTATGGAATGTGCCACGCCCTGTTTTATAAACTCATTCATATATGCCATACTATAAGCGCCTACCATAGACATGCCTGCATACCAAATTTCAAGTTCGTGGGACTTATGGTTCCGAAGTTATAGCTGATAAAATATTCCACGCCTATGCGATGTGCCACGCCCCCTTTTGGAAACTCGTTTATATATAACCTCCTATAAGCACCTGACATTGATATTTCTGCATGCCAAATTTCAAGTTCGTGTGACTTATGGTTCCGAAGTTACAGCTGATAAAAAATGCCACGCCTATGGGATGTGCCACGCCCCCTTCTACAACCTCATTTATATATACCCTCTTATAAGCACCTACCATTTACATATATGTCTGTATACCAAATTTCAAGGTCATGTGACTTATGGTTCCGAAGTTACAGCTGATAAAAAATGCCACGCCTATGGGATGTGCCACGCCCCCTTCTACAACCTCATTTATATATACCCTCTTATAAGCACCTACCATTTACATATATGTCTGTATACCAAATTTCAAGGTCATGTGACTTATGGTTCCGAAGTTATGGCTGATTAAAAATTTCACGCCTAAGGGAGGTTCCATGGCCCCTTGTAGGATACCATTTTTTTCACCCTATTATAGCCCCAGGAGTCATGGCAATACTCTGTCAAAATTTTGTTCGATTCTGTCCATCCGTTTAGGCTGCAACGTGGCACATACATACATACATACTTCCACAAATATATAGTAGATATATGTATGTACGTACATAATCGAAAACGGCAATAAATGAATTAATAACAAACGAAACGCAAACATTTCTAGAAAAAAAGGAAAGCACAGATATACTTATTATCACAAAATAAAGCATAACTAAGACATTTTTTATTCGATTTTAATTTTCTTATGACTTTTGGAAAACTGATTTTATGTCCTTTTTTATAAAGATACACTAATTTTTTTCTGCCTCACGATCAAATAAGAGCGCGAAGAAAATGAAAGTGTTTTGAAAAATTTCCTTTTTTGTTAATTAAAAGACCAGTACTAAGCCCTTCTCCAACCGATTCTCAAAATTTTTTCATTGTTAGAAAAGCCACGTCTTTCAAACAGAAAAACAAATTTTAAATTCGACCATAAAAAAAATTGAAGTTGTAACTTGAAGAATAACAAAGTTTTATTATATTTGATAGCAAAACACTAATAAACGAAGTGATGGAGAAAAACTATAAGTATAGTCGTGCCCTATGGTCTATAAAAAAACATAATTTCTATATGAGAACCCCTGCATATTTTTTGTGTAGCACAGTGAAATTATAATGTTAATGCAAAAAGAATTCATTAGAATTATTTCTTCGGAATTATTATTATTTCTTCGGAATTTCAAAAATTAATGAATTAATTTTTTACACTAACATTAAAATGCTATGCATTTAAAAATTAATGCATTTTTCACAACTCTGCTTTGATCACAGTATACAGTAATCCAGATAGACAAAACAAAAAATGTATGTAAATATCGAGCCCTAACCGCCAAAATAACGTAAGCGACATATTTTTCAACATTTTTTTTTTTGACGCAGAAATGCATATTGATGCTCTAGGAATAGTTCTGCATCAAAAAGAAAATTTTGAAAAAAATGTCGCTTACGTTATTTTGGCGGTTAGGGCTCGATATGCTTATTTGACAATTTTTTGGAACGTATTGGTTGATATTTTTTCACAGTTTTCGTTTCCGTTAACCCAAATGAAATTCAATTTGAATATTTTCTTATAGTAAAAAATATTTTCAAGTCACTTAAAATAAAATAACGAAAAAAATAAAATTCCAAGCAACTCAGGCGTGAAGCGTAAGCGATTATGACCACATTCAGTTCCTAGATAAGTCATACCGAGTTCTGAGCACAACTGTGAGAGAATAATGGTGGGCTGACTTTTGAAAATGGTTCTATCGATTAAAGGGTAAAACTAGTATTACTTAGCTTAAAGGTAGAAATCTCCAATTTTAAAAAATACCACTCTTACATATTGTGGAGACCTTCATAGGCGAATTACTTTAAAGATAGTAACAGCTTTTGATAGAAATTTTGATTGAATATCTGTCTAAAAAGCTGTTATTAACTCTAAATATTACTTATGGCGTTTTTTTTTCTCGAAAAAAATGTCCCCTTCTTATGTGGCAACATTATCAGAGTGCAGCATTTTAAAGAAAGAGCACACAATATGCATGTGAAGATACTGATAAAGGAACACGAAAACTTGACAGCCCTGGCGCAGGGCAGTATAAATGCAACATTGTTTCGAGAAAAGAAAACGCTATTAATTTCGACTGCGGACTTCGCCTACAAAAATATGCACACTTATATCAAAATATTCAGAATGACGAGCTAAATCCATTTAGCCGTGCCCGTGTGTAAACAGGCTAGCAAAATTTAGATATCTTAACGAAACTCGGTGCTGAAAAAATACCTGATACAAACACAATCAGGTATTTTATTATCAAATTTTGGCGAAATCGGTCAATAATTAAAACAATGTTTTACTTTTTTTTTGGTGAATTTTGCTGTTTAAATTTACATTTCAAATATATCACCAAATATTTTTGGGTACTTTTCCACCACTCGTTGCCTATGGGGTAAAGATAAAAAAATTCATTACCTGCACATTGCTTTATGTATTAATTTTCAAATCAGCATTTTGTCAATGGCTAGCTTACTTTTTGAGCAACCATCAGATTTTCAGGGCAGCCATCTCTCCTTACAAAGGTTCAAAGGGCAGAGTGCTTTTTTTGGCTTAAAATTCTAAGAAGCTGACACAGAATTTTCTCGACGTTTTGCATTTTGTCTAGAATCGACCACGAATAAAGAAAGGGGCAATCAAAAGGCTAAATTTTTTGGTTAAAAAGAAAACACCATTAGAAACTTTTGCTTACAATCTTTTTCAGAAATATTTTCTGTGAATATGAGAGAATCCATGAAAAATTTTAATTGAGAACGTTTTTCAACCATGCCATTTAGGTTCAATACCAGCGTTGCCGAATTGACGATTTCGACGATTTTTCCCCCTGAAACGACGATTGTTTATTTTAGTTTTTCCACTTAATTCCTAGAGCATCTAGATGCATTTCCGGATCTTTTTGGCCTTTAGGGCTCGATATGTACATACATATGTATATATGTATGTATTGAATTTGTTAAAGGAAAACGTAATCCAAAATAAAACCTTGCTAGAATTGTTAACAAATCGTTAATTTGCACTGCTGACTTTCATTTGAAAGAGCCAGAAAACAGCATAGGGAATGCTATCCTGCCCACCTTTTGTTCATACGCATTAAAATATTTCTGCCTCGTGTGAATGAACTAAAAGTCCGAGGTATATGAACTAAATGTGCGCAGTGTGATATGTTTAGTCAAGATTATCTATCAGTTAGCAAATGCTCCTGTTAAACCCTTAACTGGATCAGGATATTTTAAAAATCTTCAAACCAATGGACTTCAACAATTTAAAAGCAGTTGTTTCAAATTTTTGTTAAAAATTACAAATCAACTTTTATTAATCCATATGCAGTGGGTTACCTTTTCTTTTGTAATGTGTCGTCATATTTATTATATGTAATTTATGTAATCTTGTTAGTATTTTTTATTGTTAAGAAAGCGTAATAAATAAAAGTTTTACTTCTTTTCAACGAAAAGACGATTTTTTAGGGAAATTGATGATTTTTCAGCGAAAGCTTTCGGCAACGCTGTTCACTGCAGTTGAATAACTGGCATGACACAGTTGTTTATATCCTGTACCTGTTTGCTTATCAGCTCTCTTAGAAATAATTTCTCTGCTCCAATTGAATAGAGAGTGTTTCTCAATCACTCTCATTTAGTTGCGCTGCATTCAAAATGTGCATATGTGCATATGTATGTATGTACATCGTTTACCATCTCTACTAAAATTCACGAAAGGGCGGCGAAGTTTTGCGAAAATCACATGAAAAAGCCAGTACGAACCATAAGGCGCTTTCGTTTATAACATGGTCGAATTGAGAACAAAGTTATCCTGCCTCCGAAGTGAATTGGGTGTTAGCTGTGTATATCAGTGTTGATAATTTTGATACAATTGTGCTTTTTTGATACAATTTGAAGTGCTTTCTACTTTCCTACTACCAAGCACTTTTTAGTACGATTTCATCTGTAGCCGAAATTTGGCAGCACTTGATTCGTTAAGTTATACAACGCTGATTTGATTAATTTTTAAGGTGATAGATTTAGAATCGCATAAAATTTATATACGAGACGCGTGTTGTGTAGCAGAATCAGAATTGTTCATTTGCCAAAACAAAGAAAAACTAAGATAGGAAGATATTTTAAATCTTAGAAAAAACGTAAAACAATTTTTTGGAAACTTTTGTCGTACTATGAAGAATTTTAATGACAAAGCTCTAATTTGGGCTTCAAAGCTTAACGCTCCTTCTGTATTAAATATCAGGCAATATGCAAATTGTTCCACTAATACATTTATTGTTTCAGAAGTGTAAAATTGTTAGAATAGAAGACAACAACACAGAACTTAGGGCTGAACACCTTGATTTAAAACATTTTGTCAACCTCAATATTTGGGAGTTTTGGGAAAAAATAAGAATCCCAAAAAATGTTGTTAATGCACCACTATTTTCAAACACATACAACGTCGCTCAGAAATTTTTTCAAATGCACATTCTTCAGCCAATGTTGAAAAGGTGTTCTCCATACAAAAACTAATAAAAACAACATGTCGAAATAGACTTCAATTAGAAACAATTTCCTCTTTAATAAGAACTAGGGATTATCTTAATTCTAATGGTCAATGCTGTCATAACATAATAATAATAGATTGGCGCTTCAACATATGTTAGTGTTTGGCCGATCTTCTCCTCCGATTTGTGGCGTGCGCCGACTACGAAGGGCGATTGTATTTTTATGAGAAGCTGTTTTTGAAGGCAAAAATACACTCGGTGCAAGAATGATAGAATACATACTATTTCTCTCAATCGTGCATTCGGAGGTTTGCCATTGCCTGTCGAGGGGCGACCGCTGTTAAGAAAAAACCTCTTTTATACATTTTTTTGCGGCTTGAACCCAGGCGCTGCGGAGTGGAAGCGCTGTCATAACACAACATTGATAAAAAGTTCTGACACAGTTGAAACTACGAGTAATTATTTACTTTAATTTTCTGGAACTTACTGGCAACTTTGTAAATTTAAAAATATTCAATCATTGTAAATCCTTATGTTAATATACATTTATGTACTTACATACGTGCATTTAAAATCATAATATATTATGTAAAAGTCTGTAACGTTTGATGTTAATGAAATAAAGGTAATATTGTTTCTAAATTTTTAGAAACTATTTCAACTTTACTAGGGACAATAATTAAATACGAGTTGTACACAATAACTAAATATTAGAAAAATAATAGTAATCAAAATTTGGTACAATTTCAATTACATTTTCAAACGAAATCGGAAAATAAAATTATCAACACTGGTGTATACTTCGACTACTCTATGGCCTACTCTAAAATAAGTTTCTTGTATTGTAGATGCAGCAGGTAAAACTTAACAAATCGAGAGCAAAGGTTTTAGTCGGTTACAGAGTTTAGTCCTGTGCGGTTACGTTTAAGGTATGAACTGGTGGTGCAAACAAATCGCGGAGGCAATTACATGCAACGAGGACAAGAACGAATTAGGCGAATAATTACGATTAGGATGTTCTCAGCTATGCTATTAAAGAGACGAAGTACTTAATGTTTATATTGCAAACTACTATAGCTGGAGCATAAGTACGGTCGTTTGATGTAAGAAACATAAATCTTAATAAAAGAAAAGTGAAGATTCACAAAGGCATTCTTTCTGAAAAGTGAAATTTTTCTGTATGTATTTGTTTGGGAATATATAGAATACCTCTGTGTATAAGGATATACATATACCTTTATATTAAAAAGAATAAGAGAAATATGCCACTCAAATAAAAAAAAAAATGTAAAAGTTGCTTTTTATTTATATGGATCCAAAGTTGTTACTTGTGTTGTGTACCTACCACAATTCATTAAACAAATTTACCTCATCGTTAGGCGGCTATGTGGACAACAGTTTTAGCCGATTTCAACATATAAATTATAAATACATACATATATACAGTGACAAGAAATAGTTATAACGAAAATATCTATCATAGCGATAAACGCGTGACAACAAATAATTTTTCGTTACTGTGTAGTAGTGGTGGCGGCTCCAGTTAAGACAACTCCCGCGGAAATAGTATTGACGCTGACACTCGCTCAAATTGCGGTTGTTACGAGCACGCTGACGAGGTCCATATTGTTGACAGCGCCTGTGGCGTCGCTGTTAGCTGCCTAAAGCCAAACACTTGTCAGTCAACCAAGTAACTTAACCAACAAATAAAAAAAAAAATATTATAAACCAACTGCCGAAATGCGGATTGTTGTCGATATGTATGTTTACCTACATATAAACAGCTAGAAGCGTGTGCGTGTCGCGGTTTAATTTTTTGCCAATAAGGTAGGAATTTCGTATGCTTTATGGTGCGAATAGTGCTCGTTAATGGTTCGTATACATTTCTATTTGTCGAGTGCGCCTGTGATTTGCAACAACAATTGACATAAAGGATCCCATATTTAAATTAAAGTGGACTATTTTTTATATTTTTTTTGTCTTCTCAATGTAAACAATTCAATTAAATTATAAAGCAGAATTTCGCTCAAATAAACTTAGTAAGTATCCCAAACTTTCACTTAGTTCGTAATCTTTTATAAAGCAATAAAAAGGAGTGCAAAATTTTGTAAATTCATTAGTTCGTCACTACCATGTCAAACTATCGAATGTGAAAATGGGTACTTTTCAGGAGAGCAATAAAACTGCTGTAAAAAATGTTGTTGTCATTAAAAAAAAAGTGGGATTCGACACTTTGTAAAAGCCAGTATCCTCTGCTTCTAAGAAGACCATTAATTTGACGGCTTGCCAACTCACCTATCATTCTAAACGCATGCGCAAGCTATATCGTAATTGAGAAAGCATTTTTGCACATTCGATAGTTTGACACGGTAGCGACGATATCTTAAAATCTTTTTTTGCGTACATAAGACACCTCAAGCTTTCAATCCGACTTGCGCAATTGCTAAAGTACTTAATTTTTTAATTAAAACTTTATTTCATTAAAACTTTAAATTAATTAAAACTTTATTTCATTCGCAAAAATCCTTATCGCGCAGTGGATATCGACCTTAAATGTTCAACGCGTGCTCGTTTTGCGATGCGTTTTAAATTGTAAAGTATTGTTCATGATGCAATAATGAAAGGTGTTGTCCATTGGCAACTTCTCGCTAAAATCCGCCATCCACGGATTCTAGTAAAAAAAATCCTCCATCCAGGCATTGGAGCCTCCGATATCTAAAGCCATATCCACTAGGTCTACTTCTAAAAATAGTCAAACCGTTGATTTAACAGTGTTGCCATCAACATCTCAAGCTGCACTGTCTAACTTAGTTCCTCCGAATAATTCGGAGCCCCGCACATCAGACATCATTACCAAAAAGTTGATTGTAATTCCTCCGAGAAGATCAATCTTTGTCTCTAGATTTGCTAAAGATACTTCTTCGGATTATATAAAGTCATACATATCGACTAAAATTAGAACTAAAGATGTATTTATTCGTAAATTTAATTTTAAATACAATCGCGATATTTCATCTTTTAAAATTGATGTAGCTTCCGAAGATTTTGATTCACTACTAAATAGTTCATTTTGGCCGACCGGGGCGTTGTTCGCGAGTTTGAGTATAAACCTAATAAAAGTAATAATAACGTAGCTAAAATTTCTAATCTTAATTCGGATTCAAAAAACTAACTCGCAAGTCTAATTTAAGTATTTACTATCAAAACGTTAGAGGTTTGAATACCAAATTAACTGACTTATATTTAAAAGGTTTTGACTGCAATTATAACATTATTTCCTTGACCGAAACATGGCTCAAACCTCATATTTTTAATTCCGAAATTCTTCCAAATGAATATCATTCATCGATACCATCCGAGGAAGTTAGTCTTCCTGTCATTGAATATACCGAATTTAAATGTATACGTGTACAGGCTGGAAAGACTTATATTTATTTAGCTCTTTGCTACATCCCTCCTAATTCTGCCGTATCAGTATATATGTAGCTAGTTTCTTTACATTTCATGGAACATCATTGACACCGATGTTTACCAGTTTCATCTAGAGATAGTTACAATGTATTTCTGAAGGAAATGGCTGAACTTTGCCTCAAACAAATAAATATATGTGACCTGGTCTAGGGAAAGGGGGCTTAGGTGTCAAAAAATCAATTTTCACTTTTTGGTTGATTCGGATGGAAGATGAGATGCTTTTTCACGTGGTGAAAAGCAGAAAATCCTAACTTGCTTAGAAGTGTACTAAACATTTTTTTTAAATTTTAAATTTTTGAATGTTCCACACTAGCAACTTACACGATGAACTATAATAATATTCCGACCAACAACAACACTTACTGGACCAACAACAACACTTACTGGACGTCCGGCGCGGAGAACAATTAACGAGATAATGAGAAACTGACGAAACGAGTTGCTTACTTTTAACAGCTTTTTCACAGAAAACTAGTTTTCGCACGTAAGCTCCCTTTTCGTAGACCAGGTCACATATGTCCAAATAAGTTTGGAAAGGTCTTGGATCTCGTTTACGTTGATGATGTTCCGAAGGCCTCTATTAATCGGTGTGATCCCCTAGTTTTGCCGGAAGATGCATACCATCCTGCTCTTGAGTTAAGCTACGAAATCATAAATGAAACACATAATAATAAGTCAAGTTCAAGTACTAGATATGTTTTTGCAAAGCAAATTTCAGGAAAATTAACAAAGAACTTTCAAAGTTATCTTGGCCAATATATAGAGATGACGTGGAGCGTAGCGTTGAGCACTTTAATGATACTATTTTCAATTTGTTTCGAAAGTATTTACCAAAACGTAATATTGTTCATGAAGAACCAACACAATTATCGTTCACTAAAGAGCTTAAAAAATTTGAAAAATAAAAAGTCGCACTCTTTTAAACTGTATAAAAGAAGGGGCATACACAGTGATTACCTAAGGTACTCAGTTTTGCAGCATAGCTACTTTGCATTAAATAGAGAAATGCTATAATTCATATTTATGTAAAATTAAGAAGAATTTAATTAACAATCCTAAATCATTTTATGGTTTCGTAAATTCAAAGCGTAAGGCACATGGTTTTCCGTCCGCTATGCATTATCGCAACACTGTATCTAGCGACAGCCAACTCATTGCCAACATGTTTGCTCGCTTCTTTAGGTCCAATTATTCTGTAGACTTCCCTATAAGTGGAGACTATCCGTACGAGCTTTGTCAAATCAACTCTGCTTATATTCCGGTAATATCTTCCGATGAAGTTTTACACTATTTAAAAACCTTAAAAGCGTCATTTAGGCCTGGACCTGATCATATTCCGACCTGTTTTCTTAAAAACAGCGCTGAGAACATTACTCTATTCAATTTGTCACTTAAACATGGCGTTTTTCGGTCAGCGTCTTTCATAATACCACTTCACAAAAACGGCAGCAGGTCCTCTATAGAAAACTATCGAGGCATAGCGAAACTCTCCGCTATCCCCAAATTATTCGAAGCAATTATTATTAACCAGCTGACATATTCTATATCTTCTTCAATTACACAATCTCAACACGGGTTTTCTAAAGGAAAATCTGCTATGACTAATTTATTGGAGTTTACAACTCATGTCTCAAACGGTTTTAGAGAAAATGCTCATACCGACGTAATATACACCGATTTCAGTAAAGCTTTTGACAAAGTATGTCACTCGTTACTCATCCGTAAACTCGACCTAATCGCTTTCAGCCCAGTCTTCTTCAATGGATCTCATCTTACCTCTCTGATAGAACACAAAGAGTTATTGTTAATAATTGTTCTTCCAACATCATTAAAGTTTCTTCAGGAGTTCCTCAGGGAAGCCACCTTGGTCCAATTCTGTTCTTGATATTCATTAATGATATTTCTTCTATAATAAAACATTCAAAAATTTTAATGTATGCCGATGATGTGAAACTTTTTAAAACATTGTCCTCTATCGAAGAAAGGTCTTTGTTACAAGGGATCTGAACAACGTGGTTAGTTGGTGTAATACAAACTATATGCCATTAAACCTTCAAAAATGTAAAGTTATGTGTTTCTCTCGGAGGGCTGTTCAACCAGCTGTTTATTCAATATCAAATTATAATCTGGAGCAGGTATCCAATTTTGTCGATCTTGGTATCACAATGGATTCCAAACTCAATTTCAACCATCATATTAATGTTACAGTCAATAAAGCCAAAGGCGTTTTTGCATTTGTAAGGCGATGGTCAAAAGAGTTCAAAGATCCTTATGTTACAAAAGCTCTTGTTACCAGTTTAGAAAGACCTATACTAGAATACGGATCTATTGTTTGGAATCCCCGCTACCAAGTTCATTCAGAAAGGATTGAATCAATTCAAAAACAATTCTTGCTTTTTGCATTGCGTAATTTTAACTGGGATTCAGATTACAATCTCCCCCCTTACACAAGTCATCTAAAGCTCATAAATTTGCCTACACTCGCAAGTCGTAGAGAAATGCTAGGTATAATATTTATCGTAAAATTAATGCCAGGCTTGATTAATAGCCCGGCCCTCCTGGCTGAGGTGAATTTTAATGTTCCTTCTCGAGTGTCAAGACACTTTCGACCTCTATTTCTAAAGCCATGCAAAACTAATTGGGAACTAAACGAATCATTCCGTGGTTTATGTCAAGATTTTAACTGTCATTCCAGCACGTTTGACGTATCGGACTCGATTTTTACCATAAAGAAAATTATTTTTTCCACTCTCAATAATTGAAATACTATCTTTAGCATATCCAATTAGGTGATGAATTTGATTCTGTAGCTGAATAGTTTTAGATCTCGACACTTAACAAACTCCTGTTTCCACTACTCGGCACCAAAAAACTAAAAAAAAACAAGGTTCCGTACGTCATGCGGACTGCGCCCCTCGTGTCGGTTGGGCGGGAATGGAGGGTAAAAAGCCGTTGGGATTAATTAATTAATTAATCTTGAACTATCTTAGGCGAAACTGTGTTGTTTCTCTTTCACTGAAATGTTCCCAATATAGTACTAAAAAGTTCTAAACAAGCTACATTGATTCAGTTTTCGTTGTTCGCTTTGTTCTAATTTCGGGAAATTGAGTCAGAATTGTAATAAAGCTCAAATGTTTTATAATTAAATTTTAAATTGGCAATTATTAGGTCGTTTCCGTGGCATTTTCCTGGTCCACCTGTGCCTGTTTCGCTTTTCGTTACAGATTCGCTTTGACAGATAAGATGAAATGTAGGAAAAAGCAAAGAGAATCGTGTTAGCTGAAGCGCGAAGCGAAAACATGGCCAATTTCCTTTTTTTTGTGCGCGTTGACCATCAGCTGGTTTAATATTTGTTTTGTGTCGTCCAAATTCGAGTTTTCATGCATAAATTTCAATTACACTGCTGATATTTTCAAAATTAAATACAGTGCTATCTCGGTAAATCGGACAGCGAGAATCTTGAGGCCGTGCGGATTATTCGAGTGTCCGGATCATAGACGGCATGAAAACAAATTAGTATTCGTCGTTGTTTTTTTTTTATCATACGACCGACATTCACCAGTAAGTGGCCTCGTAAGTGATTCTCGTGCGTATGGTTCAAATCCTCTGGGTAGCAGCCAAACAAACACCCGTTTGGGAGCGAGCTGAAGTGAGAAGGTGTAAAACTTCGCGTGCGCTGGTTTTGGGTCCCGCCACGTTAAAACTCCGTCCAATGAAAAGTCCAGAAAGCCTCGGATTGGACCCACTTTGATGACGACCACGGCAAACGTATGAAGGACTATGATTTTAGGGTATACACCTGGAATATCTGGATCCTTATGGCAGGAGAGAGACTCCGTCACCGAGTACTGGCGTTCACCCCGGTGGACGAACGTCTAGCCACAATTAGTGTTGCCATGAGTTAAGATTTATCTTGAAAATGAAAATTTTTCGGGCTGTTTTTTATTAAGCAAAATTTTACACTGAAAATATCTTCAAAATTAAGATTTTCGTGTATGATGTAAAATTTTTAAATTTCAAGTTAAAATTGTTAACTTATTTATAGTATCCTTGCTACTTCATTGTAAGCAGCAAATGAAGGAAGAAGAAAAATGAAGTATGAAATCCCTTACTATATTATTTGCCTTCTTCACTCGCACAGTAAAACATATATATGTACATATATCTTTATAAAATAATATCCATGAAAAAATATCAATAAAAAATCGAATTTAAAAGCCAAAATTGTTATGGAACTTTGTCGAATTTTCTTAACTTTTGTACAAAGACTGATGTTTGGACTTACACGGGTTTTGGTAGATGGCGAGCTATTCTTTCATAAAAAATAACAAGTAATTTTTAAACAAAAAACACAAGTGACTTCAAATCGCATATAAATATTGATCGTTAATTTCTTCATGATTCAATGACCGGATATAAACCAAACTAGTATGGGGCCACCCTTGAGGTACCACCTTTCCGATAAGAAGGAATTATCGAAATCAGTTCAAGTGGTCCAAAGTTATGCGGTAACATATATACATAAAAAAAATATTCGGGCGAATCGATCAACTCTCCTTTTTTGAAGTCGGTCAAAACTTGCGAAATGTCGCATCCCTATTTATATTTTCGCCAGTGTATATGTACATATGTAAACTGTGCTACACATTTTGTGTTGACACGAGGCAATATTCATTTTAAGTTTAAGTTGCTATAAAAAGGACTTCATAACTTGAAATTGGTAATTTTTTCAACGAACATAATAATGGCTATTTACAGCCGTAAAGCCAATAGAGAATTTCTTTTAAGGTATTTTTGAATGAAGATTTTTTGGAAAAAATTAAGATTTTTAGGGGACTTTCTCTGGCAACACTGGCCACAATCCGCATCAAAGCGAGATTCTTCAACATCTCGCTCATCTGCGCACATGCACCGACGGAAGAGAAGGGTGGGACGTCCAAGAATCTATCTATGAGCGCTTGGCCCGTACATATGAGCGCTGCCCCCGTAATGATATCAAAATCGTGCTCAGCGATTTTAATGCCACTGTCCTAAAATTTAGCCTCCACGTACGTACACTCTGAGGGCCAAACATCGTCCGAGTCGATGTAGCCAAGATACACACCCGACTCTTATCAGCAAAAAATGTGCGCCCAACAATGCTGCAAAACAAGCTGCAAAAGGAGTTGGCTTTCAGCGAGCCCGAAAGAACAACTGGTACGTTGAGGAATGTCAAGAGGCCACAGAGAAAAAAAACGCCTATAGCGCCACGCTGCGATCAGGCGCAACGCGAGCCATGTGGGACCGTTTTGGGAACTGAAGAAGGAAGATACACGTATTTGCCGCAATAAGAAGAGAGAGGCCGAAATAGGTGAATGCGAAGAGCTTGAGATGCTGGCCGATAGGAAGAACTCCCGAAAATTTTATCAGAGAGTTACGTGACTTACGGGAGCTTTCAAGACCAGGGCGAAGTCCTGTAAGAACAACCATGGCGACATAGAGACTGATGTCCAGAACGTACTTAAATTATGATTATGGTTGTGGTTTTCCACCCTACTGAATGGCAGCAGCACGGTTGCCATTTAATTCTTTTTTATGTACCAAATCGTGTACCAAAACAAAAAAATTGTACCAAATTGGTTTCAGATATAGATTAAATTATTAAAACTAGTGTCGCCCAGTTGTCGAAATTCGACATCTTTTTTCATACACTTTTGAACTTTACCTGTCACCAATACTAAATCCTTTATGCGAATTGCTATTTTGACGTCCACCAGCATAATTTATAGCCAATTTACAGGAAAACTTCAAATCGAATTATGAACGTTAATACCGGATTGATTAATGCTAATTCTACAAAGTCTCCTCCTTAGTAGCTTTTGCAAATAGACTGAAAAAGGAACCCCGATTTTCATTTATAAAAAATATGCATATATATTTGTATGTATAGATGAGATGTTCATCACTAACTAATATCTCAAACAATTCAGACTGTAAATAAGCCCGTAAATACGTAGGTACGGTATTGACAACGTATGTTGCTGTGTAAAATTTCATGATGTCGGCATAAGCATTCCAGAGATAAGCGATATGAGAATTGCGGTTTTTACTGGCGCTACCATGCCCCCTATTCCAAAATCTACCACTTTTCGCCGTAAATACGGTATTGACAAAATATGTTGCTGTGTCAAATTTCAGGACGTTAGCATAAGCGGTTGTAGAGATAAGCGATATGAGAATTGCCGTTTGTATGGGCGGTGAAAATCTATCACGTATTGACAACGTATGTTGCTGTGTCAAATTTCAGGATGTCAGCATAAGCAGTTCCAGAGATAAGCGATATGAGAATTTCAGTTTGCATGGGCGGTGCTACGCCCTCTTTTCCTTCTTACACTTTTCGCCTTAAGTACGTTATTGATATCATAAATAGCTGTTTCAAATTTCAGGACGTTAGCATAAGTGGTTCCAGAGATAAGCGATATGAGTATTTCAGTTTGTATAGGCGGTGCTACGTCCCTTTTTCCAAATCTACCGCATTTCACCGTAAGTACGGTATTGAAAACGTATGTTGCTGTGTAAAATTTCAGGATATCAGCATAAACAGTTCCAGAGATAAGCGATATAAGAATTTCAGTTTGTACGGGCGGTGCCACGCCCCTTTTCCAAAATCTACCATATTTCGCCGAAAGTACGGTATTGACAACATATGTTGCTGTGTCAATTTTCGGGACGTTAGCATAAGCGGTTGTAGAGATAAGCGATATGAAAATTGCCGTTTGTATGGGCGGTGCCACGCCCCCTTTGCAAAATCTATCACGTATTGACAACGTATGTTACTGTATCAAATTTCAGGATGTCAGCATAAGCAGTTCCAGAGATAAGCGATATGAGAATTTCAGTTTGCATGGGCGGTGCCACGCCCTCTTTTCCTTCTTACACTTTTCGCCTTAAGTACGTTATTCATATCATAAATAGCTGTTTCAAATTTCAGGACGTTAGCATAAGTGGTTCCAGAGATAAGCGATATGAGAATTTCAGTTTGTATGGGCGGTGCCACGCCCCTTTTCCAAAATCTACCATATTTCGCCGAAAGTACGGTATTGACAACATATGTTGCTGTGTCAATTTTCGGGACGTTAGCATAAGCGGTTGTAGAGATAAGCGATATGAGAATTTCAATTTGTATGGGCGGTGCCACGCCCCCTTTCCAAAATGTACCACTCTTCGCCGTAAGTACGGTATTGATAACATATGTTGCTGTGTGAAATTTCTGGACGTTAGCATAAGTGGTTCCAGAGATAAGCGATATGAGAATTTCAGTTTGTATGGGCGGTGCCACGCCCCCCTTTCCAAAATCGACCACTTTTCGCCGTAAGTACGGTATTGACAACATATGTTGCTGTGTCAAATTTCAGGACGTCAGCATAAGCGGTTCCAGAGATAAGCGATATGAGAACTTCAGTTTGTATGGGCGGTGCCACGCCCCCTCTTCTAAAATCTACCAGTTTTCGCCGCAAGCACGATATTGACAACATATGTTTTTGTGTCAAATTTCAGGTCGTCAGCATAAGCGGTTCCAGAGATAAGCGATATGAGAACTTCAGTTTGTATGGGCGGTGCCACGCCCCCTCTTCTAAAATCTACCAGTTTTCGCCGCAAGCACGATATTGACAACATATGTTTTTGTGTCAAATTTCAGGTCGTCAGCATAAGTTGTTCCAGATATAAGCGATATGAGAAATGCAGTTTGTATGGGCGGTGCCACACCCCTTTTCGAAAATCTATCACTTTTCGCCGTAAGTACGGTATTGACAACATATGTTGCTGTGTCAAATTTCAAGGCGAANAAATTTCAGGTCGTCAGCATAAGTTGTTCCAGATATAAGCGATATGAGAAATGCAGTTTGTATGGGCGGTGCCACACCCCTTTTCGAAAATCTATCACTTTTCGCCGTAAGTACGGTATTGACAACATATGTTGCTGTGTCAAATTTCAAGGCGAAATGAGAATTTCAATTTGTATGGGAAGTGCCACGCCCACTTTCCCAGTACCTACCATTTTTCACCGTAAGTAGGGTATTTACAATCTATGCATCTTTGCTAAGTTTTAGTTCCCCAGCTTAATTGGTTTTAGAGATATAGTGATTTTCACATTTTAGTCTATATGTCAGATGCCACGCCCCCTATGTTTTGGGGTTAACATTTCTGGATTAGAGGATGTCCTTTAAATGGGTGTATCTTTCATTGAAATCGAGCGAACGGTGCCTTCAAAAAAGGGATTGCAAAATTTTCTTGTGGCGTATTTATATATAGATATTTTACATACAGGGTGTCCTAGAAGTAACGTGCCAAACTTTAGGATAAGGTAGGTGGGGGGGTGAGCTCACTGATAAACAAAAAATTTTCAGGTAAAAGTGTCACCGTTTTTGAAATATTTACATTTTTTCGAATTTAAAAAAAATCGTGCCTTTTCATGTGTTTTNTTTAAATGGGTGTATCTTTCATTGAAATCGAGCGAACGGTGCCTTCAAAAAAGGGATTGCAAAATTTTCTTGTGGCGTATTTATATATAGATATTTTACATACAGGGTGTCCTAGAAGTAACGTGCCAAACTTTAGGATAAGGTAGGT
>NW_016157902.1:0-3083 GCF_001687245.7 Rhagoletis zephyria
AAGTATACCGCCTCTTGGCCCGTCCGTATTTGCGAACGGTAACTTTATTAAAAATTCATAAACTAGGAAGGTATAGTGCGGCTTTTGGGTATATATTTGCCCGACTATATTCAATCCCTATTCTTGAGCTCACGTTCGCGGACCCTTGGTAACATGAGCAATTATGTGCGAGGTGCGGTAATTAACCCGTGGGGATCTCGGACCTACCACGTAACAGCCGTTTAAAAATTCTAAAGATCTTATTGGCAGACCACAACCTTTTTATGACAGACAACTGTGATGTCCGGACGAAAACTCTGCCCGGATGGTTTATGTCCTTCCTAAGACTTCCTTAATCGCCATGTAAAAAAATCGACTAACAGGGCAAGACCAAAAAACCGCTATGTAAAGGCCGCCATTTCGGCCCAAATCGAGGTTTTTCTATTTCTGCTGCGTTTGCGCCCATATCTAAAGGGAGAGAAGGACTGAGACTGATCCACTTCACCCAAGCGTGTGCCATAGTGTTCGGCAGCACCAAGCTCCAGCACTGAAGAATTCATCAGGCTGTTTCCAGACAAAAAACGAAATAAAAAATCGNTTCACTACTTTATTTTATTCCTTTGATTAAACATGTTAAATAAAAGCTTATTTTTAAAAAAATATTTTTTTTACATTACTTTATTTATGATTTCTTTTCTATTCGAGCACATAGGGCCGCACAACTTTGTTTGCATACATACATAATGGAAGGTAGCAGTGAAAGAAATAAACATAAAGTATACCGCCTCTTGGCCCGTCCGTATTTGCGAACGGTAACTTTATTAAAAATTCATAAACTAGGAAGGTATAGTGCGGCTTTTGGGTATATATTTGCCCGACTATATTCAATCCCTATTCTTGAGCTCACGTTCGCGGACCCTTGGTAACATGAGCAATTATGTGCGAGGTGCGGTAATTAACCCGTGGGGATCTCGGACCTACCACGTAACAGCCGTTTAAAAATTCTAAAGATCTTATTGGCAGACCACAACCTTTTTATGACAGACAACTGTGATGTCCGGACGAAAACTCTGCCCGGATGGTTTATGTCCTTCCTAAGACTTCCTTAATCGCCATGTAAAAAAATCGACTAACAGGGCAAGACGCAAAAACCGCTATGTAAAGGCCGCCATTTCGGCCCAAATCGAGGTTTTTCTATTTCTGCTGCGTTTGCGCCCATATCTAAAGGGAGAGAAGGACTGAGACTGATCCACTTCACCCAAGCGTGTGCCATAGTGTTCGGCAGCACCAAGCTCCAGCACTGAAGAATTCATCAGGCTGTTTCCAGACAAAAAACGAAATAAAAAATCGATCGAGTTAGATTGCACCGAGCCTAAGAGAGCAATTGGTATGACGAAATATCACACCGCTGCAGCGACAAAAGAAGCCGCTTAGCGGGCCATGCTGGGAGTACGAAAAGTTTGAAACACTGGACTATATTAAAACCAAAGGGCAGGGCAATTTGCTAAAATNAGCTCACGTTCGCGGACCCTTGGTAACATGAGCAATTATGTGCGAGGTGCGGTAATTAACCCGTGGGGATCTCGGACCTACCACGTAACAGCCGTTTAAAAATTCTAAAGATCTTATTGGCAGACCACAACCTTTTTATGACAGACAACTGTGATGTCCGGACGAAAACTCTGCCCGGATGGTTTATGTCCTTCCTAAGACTTCCTTAATCGCCATGTAAAAAAATCGACTAACAGGGCAAGACCAAAAACCGCTATGTAAAGGCCGCCATTTCGGCCCAAATCGAGGTTTTTCTATTTCTGCTGCGTTTGCGCCCATATCCNCAACCTTTTTATGACAGACAACTGTGATGTCCGGACGAAAACTCTGCCCGGATGGTTTATGTCCTTCCTAAGACTTCCTTAATCGCCATGTAAAAAAATCGACTAACAGGGCAAGACGCAAAAACCGCTATGTAAAGGCCGCCATTTCGGCCCAAATCGAGGTTTTTCTATTTCTGCTGCGTTTGCGCCCATATCTAAAGGGAGAGAAGGACTGAGACTGATCCACTTCACCCAAGCGTGTGCCATAGTGTTCGGCAGCACCAAGCTCCAGCACTGAAGAATTCATCAGGCTGTTTCCAGACAAAAAACGAAATAAAAAATCGATCGAGTTAGATTGCACCGAGCCTAAGAGAGCAATTGGTATGACGAAATATCACACCGCTGCAGCGACAAAAGAAGCCGCTTAGCGGGCCATGCTGGGAGTACGAAAAGTTTGAAACACTGGACTATATTAAAACCAAAGGGCAGGGCAATTTGCTAAAATAACCAACACGGTGAGCTAGTGGCCCATGTCTAGAGCGTGCTTAAATTAGACAAGCTAAATGGGAACAGCAGTGAACAAGTACAGAAGCCGAACCCACACTATATGACAATTTGTTCTAAAAACAAGTAAGAAAGTCTAAGTTCGGGCGGAGCCGAACATTAAATACCCGGCGCAAGTATTAAATATATGTTTTTTCACCTTTCCGAAACCTTCCGCTAGACGGTAAGCCGGGGTGTATCAATTTTGAGTAAATTAGCGTCCTTTTATTTCGAAATATTGAAGTTTCAAGCATTTCTGAAATTTACCGTTATATGAGAAGCGGCCGTTATTTTAGTCCGATTTCAATAATTTTCAACGTTTTGCTTATATGTGGCAAGCACAATAACCACACCGAGTTTGGTACAAATTGGTAGAACGGTTACCGATATACATATATGTGATCATAAGTGGGCGGTGCCACGCCCATTTTCCAAAATTTTATCATAAACGTATTTCTTGGTAAAGAATTGTTGCAAGCATCAATTTTGAATAAATTAGCTTCAATATTTACTGATTTATCGAAGATTTTGTATTTCTCTAAATTACCGTTTTATGGGATGTGAGCGTGGTTATTGTCCGATTTTAAAATGTTTCGGCGATTTTTTATGCTGTACCAAGGCCAACAACTGTGCCAAGTTTGGAAGAAATTGGTGCAGCGGTTACCAAGATATACACATGTAACCATAAGTGGGCGTGGCTACGCCCATTTTCCAAAAATTTATAATATTCTTATTTTTCGTCTAAAA
>NW_016157902.1:6142-18554 GCF_001687245.7 Rhagoletis zephyria
TTGTAATCGATTGGTAATAATAACGAGCCCTAACCGCCAAAATAACGTAAGCGACATTTTTTCAAAATTTTCTTTTTGATACAGAAACGCATCTAGATGCTCTAGGAATATTTCTGCATCAAAAAGAAAGTTTTGAAAAAAATGTCGCTTACGTTATTTTGGCGGTTAGGGCTCGATAAGAAAAGTTAAGATCTATCTTCACAAATCAGTGGCGTACCAATTCAGTATCATTGCGAATCTTCATCGAAGAGTGATACCAATTCACACACATACATACGTAGTATGTCGCCCGGTACTTTTAGTAAAATGAAGTTCATTGAAACCAAGATGACTTATTTTACTAATGATCAATTGGCAATTATTGCCAAATTATATAATTCTGGACAATTGCGTACCCACTCGATTAATTTTCCCTTCAATACCGTCAGCTCGTCAGTGAAATACACAAACAAATCTTTGCCGAATTAATTTCGCTCTAAAAATTTTTTGTTTAAATTTGAGCATATTAAAAAAGGTAACCAGTTTCCTTTCTTAATGTATGCAAATTTGCACACCATGTTAATCCACTTAAATACTGCTTTTTAACTTTCACTTACCATATGTGTGGCGTAGAACAAATTTGAAATATTTTTTTTGAATTCTAAACACTTAAGGCCAAATTCACAGTGCGTAGTTAACTCAGAATCGGCAGTTAACTACAGATTTTTAATAAAGCACTGTGCATTTGGCCCTTTGGGCAGTTAATTCAACAATTTTAAAATATAGTTAAATCAATAGTTAAACTTAACTACAAAATTTTCTATAGAATTTTCTTAGTGTTCACAATTATATAGTTTACACATAAAATGTTGAAAATTTGTTCTAAAAGTTTTTTGTTTAAATTATCGCATATTAAGAGAGGTTTCCTCTCCTAATGTGTGCAAATTTAGACACCGTGTTAATAAAACTAAGAACTGCCTGTTTACTTTTACATACCAAATTTGTCGCATAGAGCAAAATTTCACATCAAATGTACTTAACTTTTATTTTTTTTTTGTATTTTTGCGTTAAAAACGTTTGCAATTATAAATATTTCGTGTGTCCCGTCTTGAACATCTTATGCGTATACTTACACAGATTTTGTTTAAAAATAAACACTTTTTAGTAGCAGTTTTACATGGAGTTTTTAGAGTGTATAAAAAAATTGCGGAACGAACACTAAAGCAGCACTGACGGTAAAAAACGTCATTGTGCCGGACGGTCTGAACAACTCGTATTTGGCACTGGGGCAACGATATTATATTTTTCACTGACACTGATAGGTACGGCACTGATATGTGTAGAAAGACTTTTATTGTAAAAATCAACTACATATATAATTGATTTGACGTCGATAAATAAACGCAGATCTAATTCCGATTGCAGGCATCGTTTCTATTTGCGCCGCTGCTACTATTCTCCGATTACGGGCGGTTTGTCTTGACAAATTTCTTTTAGCTTTAGGCATTATGCATGTATTAAGTCTTAAAGCCTGATTATGGCAACTTAATTCAACTTAACGGAACGTAGAACTTAGATAATCAGAACCCCAACATTCCCCACATATGAATGGTACTGGCTTGGTAATTGCTTGTCAACAAAGTTTCGAAACATAGTAGGTTGATTACCATAGTCAGGATAAGGTGGTGCAGTCAGTGTAGCAGCGGAAAGAGATCAGTGAAGGTGCAATAGGTTACGGCTGGAGGGCCGGGGATAAAAGCTCGTAGGTTGGTGCGGTAAGACACAGAGAGGAATGGGTTGCGGCTGGAGGTGCGGAAGGCGTTAGCGGTAGTGTACATCGAGGACGTGAGCGTGCGTCCGGTGTAACTGGTAGGCTGCGTAGGCACCGTGAAATGTTGTGGACTATGGTAAAGCGTGCATTCTGTTGCTACTAGGGCGTCATGGTTGAAGTTTTTTGTCTGGTGGTAGGCATAGAGGAGGCACTAAAGAAAAAGCTGATTCTCTTGAGCGCGGAAGCTACATTAGTGATTAATTTTGATGATCGTTTGAGACCTAGTGAAAGTGAAGAGTATAAGAAGTCCGGTAATTCCCTACAAGGATGAAGCCAATGTCAATTGAAGATCAAGTTTTCCGGTCACTAACTTTCAAGAGAAATTAGAAGGTTTTGTTGAAAGCTAGAAGGAAGGATCAGAACGCCATTAAGCAAATTATTTAGAAGAGTGAGAAGGGCTGAAATAGAGAAGTTCACAAAATGTGCAAAATTAAAATAATAGTGTTTTTCATTCGAGGCCGAATGAAACGCAGGATGGCCGAATGTGGGATTAGTTTAGGAACAGTACTCACGATGCTAGGACTAATTGGCCATTCGGAGTTAGTAACATAGAAATGCAGCCCTACATAACGAATAGAGGAATCTCACTTATCGAACTATTTGACGAAAGGCTATAGAGATGAGAACGATACGAACAGATCAGACTGGACATTGCATTGTCAGCCGCCATCAAGTGCAGAACAATGTTCCGCTAGTTTTAAGTTGTTTAATTGTAACACGTGCATTTTGTGTAATAAACTGTATGAAATATTAAATTATTAAACTAAATAGCCGCGTTTTTGTATACGAAGAGGATGAAACGGGGAAACCATTCCAACATATATGTGTGTATATCTGTGTGTAAAAATTCCCATACTTGACCTATAATGTGAAAATCTATCTGGCATTCATTCAAATACATTTCATTAACAAAATACTACATACCACTAATCAATCACCGAACGTTTCCCACATCTATAACAAAAACCTCAAAGAGTCAACACAGCAGTCGCCCACAGCTCCATTCAATGCAATTCGCGGTTTACTCTGTATTGGTGTGTGTGGAGTACTCTAGCGACAGACAACACCGAGTAACAAGTCGTAATGAGAGGAAACAGGCTAACAGCAAACCAGTGCAAGACGATTTTACATTACCCATTCCAATCTGATCGATTTGCTCGTATTGTTCCTTACACACAAGCAGCAGCTAATGCCAATACATCAGTGCAATGCAGCTAAAGTGCATTAGAAAAACTGCAAATACAATTGTGCATAAAATAGCAAACGTAGTGCGCCAATACCAGTGCAAGTAGCATGGATATATGTATATATGGATGTGTGCACACAAAATAAATTTTCTGATGGTTATTGCCAACTCTATACAATGCGGTGGTTTCTGCCTTAGTGTCGGTACCAAATAATGAGATGTACTGAGTGGGAACAGGGTTCCAGCGCTTCGAGGAAGCGATTTTTGAACTAAGTACCCGCTGAGTTTTTTCGCGGTTTTGATGCCACAATATAGGTACGATTGCTCTAATTTACAAAAACCAACAAACACACAACCGTGAAGGCATAAACAAATATACATACGTACATACTTACATATATATGTATATATGGATGTATGTACATACCGACTTGTACGAGTATATAGTATAGTGCTTTTCTATGTATCTCCTTTAAGGCGTAAACAGAAAAATAAAACATACAATACTACAAACAAAAAATTTTGGTACTCTATGGATTTGGTTAGAAAGTAGATATGTATGTACGTAAATGTGCATCTGCATACCAATTTAGTTACATATAGTAGATACTTATGTATGTATAAGTTTAGGTAAATGCAGACATACTTACTTGTATACTTACATATGTTTGTTTACTTGGAAATAGCGAGATATAACCTAGTCCACCCTCAATAAGTGGGCTTATCTAATTAAGTATATACGTAAACAAATATGTATGTAGATAGGTACTTCATATACATATGTACAAAGAAGCACACAAAATACCAACAGCCAATTGCTATTCGCTTCCACTTCTCAAGCAACTTTTGCAGTTTCACAAGATTTTTTTTTAAGAATTCCAACGTTTGCTGCTGATATTTGTATGAATATACATACATACATATGTATGGACATAAGTATATGATTTCTGTTTTCATTCATTTATTGACAACCGTTTTTTAGATATTTTTGTCAGCTTAACACGTTGGCTGCCACGTCGCACGTTTTCGTGCGACACCCAGATGTTACCCTGAGGCCACGTCGCACATTTTCGTGCGACACCTAAATGTTACCCTGAGGCCACGTCGCACATTTTCGTGCGACACCTAAATGTTACCCTGAGGCCACGTCGCACATTTTCGTACATTTTAATATGGAATTTTACATGGAATTTGGATTCTCTGGCCTGTGGTGAACATTTTGGTGTATTTCCCATGGCCGCTGTGTATTTTTAATGGTATTTTAATCGTAAATTTGCGACACAAAAAAATCGTTATAACTGCAAAATTAGGGACCAAAATAAAGTCGCGAGTAGTCAAAACTTATTTTTAGCCACTAAGAAACAAAAAAGAACAAAAATAAGTTGTTGGCCTCAGGTGACCAAAATTGTAAAATGACATTGCTACTGAACGATCAAAATTCTAAAAAGGCTTTGGCAGCCAACGTGTTAAGATGTCACGACTGACAACTTGACAGGCCGCATTTTTCATTGATTTGTGTCTAATGCTTTATACAACAAATTCTTCATAGGTACCATTTACGCAAACGTTTACTGAGCTGAATGCTTTTTGAGTAGAGGCCCTGCAGGAAATTGAATTAGTTTGAAAGTAATTTATAAACTACTTTATTTTCAAATGATAAACTATTTGAAATTCTCACTATTTTACCGGCCACAAACTCATTTATTTAACATGGCGATGTCCTAGGAAGCAGTCAATTACCTTTTCCTGCATGTATGTATTTTCAACTACTTTAAAATGAATTTGGCTTAAACAACTTCAAAGTCAGTATGTGTCGTTTGAATACGCTTTCGTTCTGCACTTCACAGATGCTCTTTCATAACTAAGAAAAACCGAAATTAAAAATTTAAAATTAAATGAGATTTGAACATAGAAATTCTTGGCTGCGACCAATTGCAGCAAACATCTTTGCACGACATGTAAATGTGCATTCAAATGTTCGGTTTGAATTGTGTGCAAGCAGCAAGTCGACTGTCCGACTCTGCATTTAATTTCAACTACTTTAAAATGAATTTGGCTTAAACAACTTAAAAGTCAGTATGTTTCTTTTGAATACGCTTGCGTTCTGAACTTCACAGATGCTTTTTCATGCTTCCACGACACAAATTGTGTTTTTTTTTTGCAAAAAGAGTATAAAAATTCGAAACATTTACTCATTGCATTTGTTTTAAGGTAGCCTTTCAATTAGTTGATTTAAAAAAAGTCACTTGTTTCCGTCTGGGGGATGCTTGAAAGAAAATTGCCACTATTGTAGTCAGAGTAACCATTGAAGAAAAATACTTACCATTTCATAGTGGTTCGAATAGAACAAGCTACATATGTATGTAGCTGGACAGAATTATTTAGTTGGATTTTCTGACCAACATGGCTGGAACTAATCACATTAGGTATGTACATTTTGCGCCATAAAATCTGTAATCGGAGCTTATCGTCTAATTATAATCATACATATGTATTCATTTATGAACATATATAATATGGGAGTACGTTCTCGAAGACTCCGAAACCGCGTAGTCTGGAGATGGTTCCTGAAAAGCTTAGCCCCTGTTGGACTCAAAGTAGAAGAGAGCCACCCAGGTAAAAAATAGATTTGTAGAAGTTAAATGAAATATTACAAAATTAGTATCAAAAGAAAAGTCATTGAGGAAGTCTTAATCCAAACGCATTTTTTAATAAGTTTCTTTATTCAGATTAATTACACTGCGCAAGTTAAAAATTTAGGCAAAGGTTCCTATAGTTGATGATGGCTGCAGTTTTCGAGATAAAATTTGCTGAAAGTTATCTTAATTCTATTATTCTTTAAAGCATCAAAATTGGTTTACTATAACATTTAGTTCCCATAAAAGTGATTGTTCATATATGAGGCTTTTTCCTAAAAAATTGATCAATAATCGGTTCCGTGAGAGCTATATGCTATAGTAAACCGATTTCGATGATTTTCAAAACAGATATTTAAAAACAGTCACGTACAAAATTTTAGAAATATAACTTTACGCAGTTATTTAAAAAAAAGCAAAAATTACATTAACATTGACAAATACATAGTTTAGGAAGAGCCTGCCTGAAACTATACAAAAAAGCAAATAAGCAAATGGATGTACAGAATTGACAACAACAACCACTCTGTCGAGTTTAAATAGCGGCAAATCAGCTGCCCTCGATCGAAGTTAGTTGAATAAGGAAAATTAATTAGCAACAAGTGTTTACGGAATGTACATAGCTCAGTGGTTAACGCTTCTGACTTTGAACATCGATTACGCAGGTTCGATCCCTGCTGAAGTCTAGAAAAAAGAAGTCTGATGAGGAGATGTGGTGATCTCCGAAAAAGCTGCTATAACTTCTACCGCTTAGACTTTGTTGCTTTTTAAATTTTTCCTAATAAACAATCGTGGTACAAAGATCAATAAAAATATTAAAAATAAAATGTTAATAAAGCCACAATAACATTGACAAATACAAATTTTCAATTACCGTTATCTACTTTGGAAATTAGATCCGAACCGGCCATTGTCGATTTTCTTCAAGCTTCGATGGTAAACTACTTATAAAAAGTGTTTTCTTTTCTGCTGACTCTTCGGTGATCCCAGAAAATTCATAATTTAAGGCCAAAACTTTATACAGCATGCTATTTTTTATTTTATTTTTTATTTTTCAGCCATTCTTCCAAAATTTCTTTTTCGATATCAGTACCCCTATTGAATGAACTTTGTATTTATTAAATATGATGAAATTTTGAATTACATCTCTTTATTATTAAACTAGCGATTATTCTACATTGTTATGTTTTACGCAAACAAATTTCTAAAAAAAAATTTGAATAATTTATATTGCTGTGCGAACTATGTATGTAAATATATTTTTTGAACGTTTTACATGAATGTAACTTTTGTAATTTTTGGAGAGACTGACAGCCTTATTCTGTATCACGAACGATAGGCAACACGCACGATTCGTCTGCAGAGGAATGTTTCAAAAATGAGTCCGGCGGCATCATTTTAGCCGGTTTAAACGCAATTGAGACCATTGCAACGTAATGTATGAAAAGCAAGACGAAGACGACCGATAGGGTTCAAAATCGCAATCAGAGAGGTTGTCGTCTGCAGACGAATCGTTCGTTTTGCCTATCGTTCGTGATACAGAATAAGGCCCTGAATATAGATATCTGTGCCGTTCAATTAAAGAGGCCTAAGTTAGGACACTGAATAGTCCGCCCTATGTTGAATATCGCCATCGTCAGTAAACGTGACGATACGGCCATCGTCAGCCATGTTAGTGATGCGCTGACAATCGTCGACGATGACGATCAGGGTGTCCAGATCGTTTAAAATAAAATTATAGTTTAAAAAACTAAAACCTCGCTATTATAATTTGCATTCGTACTGTCATCAGCTATGTAACTTGGGAATAGAAATCACTGCATCTTTTAGGCGCATCAATATTACATAGTTACATCCCGAGCTAATAAAAGGGAGGTAAAAAAGCGCAATTTCTGAAATAAATTCATGAAATCGATTTAAATAAATCTTTTATTTTAAAAATGAGATCTTGTTATAATATAGTTTTTAAATCAAAAACGAATATAATACCTTCAGAGGGTAATAACAAATAACACAAATCACTTATATAATAGTGAAGTACAAATAATTTTCTTTAAAAATACGCATACTTTTTAAAAATATTTGTTTCAACATATTTTGCTATAGGACTGCGCAATTATTAAATTTATTATAACTCATATTAATTGATTAATCGCACAATCCGCTTTTAAGAGCCCGGCGCTAGAAATTAAATAACAACCTATGATAAGGCGAGATCAGCTATTTCCATAATTTCTTTAAAATCACCTATAGTATCTGAATGATTTACATCTCTGTTGTTGTCATATATTGTGCTATTCAACCTTGATAACATACTGTTTGATATTGGAAACGTTTTGCAGCAGAAACTATTAGCCTTCATATAACATTTTATTCGAACTATTGAATTATGGCTTTCCAACCCCATCCTATTTTGAATCTTAGTTTTTGTTGAATTTATTACGGAAAAAATGCGCTCAACAAAGCATGTGAGTGCGAAAAGGATAATAATATTGTGGCGAATACTGCGGCAATACAAAGCGAATAACGAGAAATAGGCAGAATGTTCGAGGAACGACGTAGTGTTCCACAAAGAGAAACGTCAAGTTGGATGAACACTGCGAACAGCGAGAGAAAGAGAGTGAGCGATGACCTTCAGAACGTTCGAGAGTTGCCATGAGTGCGAGGGCAGGTATATAAGAACCACGACACAGCGGAGTTGGGGAGTTACAAGTCAGCAAGCTACATGTAAAGTGAGTTGCGAATAATCAAGCTATAAGTTTAATGGTGTTAACAAGTTTTGTAAAGCGTTGTAATTGCTTTAACGATTATTGTAAAGTGTTTTTACGGTATTAGCAAGTATTGTAAATTGTTTGTTGTACAATAAAGTTAATTGTATAACAATTAGGTCATCGTGAGCATTCATTTAACAATCCAGCGATACGAAGCGAAAGATTTGGGAAATCCGGACGAGGTTTCAAGGATAATCGTAGCAATTGGTGTCAGAAGTGGGATTGTTACATAAATACCGAGGGACAAACTACTGAAAATGGTGAAAATTCAGGACTTAAAGAGAGAAAACTCCCGGGGAGTTTCTGTTCAGAATCGACCTGAATATAATCCCGTAAATTATACCTCACTGTGGAAAAATGTACATGTACATGTTGCCTCTGACGCATTCGAACCCGAACATGTTGGGAGCTAACAAATAACAGCGAGCATCTTTACACGTTCAGCTACAGCCAGACATCCGGGAAGGTTGAAGAACAGCAAAAGGCTCCTAGTTCACCAACATCTATGGACATGAACACGTTATTGGCTGCAATTTCATCCCAGCTAGAAGCATAATAAACATACATGTCATCACAGCTGGATGAAAAGAGCACGCAGCTTCAGGAGTGTTTAATCAGAGACAATGCGCAACTCACAGAAAGACAGGACAAAATCGAAGGAAAACAGGATAAAATCGAGGAGCGGCAAAATAAAATCGAAGCGCTTATTAAGGAAAAACAGGACAAAGTCGAGGCTAAGGTGGACGAGGCTAAGGTCGTCTTCGTGGTTTGCAGTTGAATGGTCCAGCTACTTCGACGAACGCTCCCAAGGTAAAAATCCATCCTTTGACGGCACGATTCCTTTACAGGTCTTTAAGCTCCAGTTCAAGAAGACAGCTACAGCAAATCACTGGAGCATGGAGGATAAATCCGCTGCTCTGTTCGTTGCATTAAAAGGATCTGCAGCGGAAGTCTTGCAGACTATTCCTGACTGTGAAAGGAACAATTACGATGCATTGATGGGGCCGTGGAAAGACGCTATGGTAGTGAGCACAGGCGACAGATCTACCAGATGGAGCTGGAGAATCGCTGTCAAAAAGCCAATGAGACTCTACAAGAATTCGCTTCAGAGATCGAGAGGTTGGCTCACTTAGCTATTGTAGACGCATCTGGTGAACACCTCGAAAGGGTAAAGATCAAGAGGTTCATCAACGAAATGCGAGACATGTATACCAAGCGCGAGACGTATGCAAATCCAAAGCCAACATTTGCTGAAACGGTCTCGAATGCTCAGACACGTGAAACGGCGGTGCTCCTAAGTAGACCAGCCTACAAAGCCCATCGAGTAGAAGTGGAGACACCTGGCGTGATGAACGAGATCCTGAAAACACTCAAGTCGATGGAAGGGAAGAATACTCCTGGTAAAACCGAGAGAAAGGATTGTGCTAGGAAATGCTTTAGTTGCGGAAACCAGTCCACTTCGCACGCGAATGTAAGACGGGTTCCAACACGTTAAACAGTCCAGCAGTACGTAAACGCAGGACTGAGGATGACGAGCCCAACTCCGATCAGTCGTTAAACTAAAACGAGCCAGCAGCAAGAGACGCACGCTGGCTCCCGCAATTGAATGCCCCATAATCTCCGTCTCGCGAATTGGCACAAAAGCGAGCAACGTTGCTGTTGGTGGATATGTGGACGGGCATGAGCGAGTATTAACTGTGGATACGGGCGCATCACATTCCATCATTCGATCTGATTTGGTCACTAAAGAGGTAAGGTACCTGGAGCAAGGTTGGGGACTGCAACAGATGAGGACACCCAAGTTGTAGGAGAGGTAACGTGCAAAGTCGCAATAGGGAATGTGACGGTGTTACACAAGTTCATAGTCGCGGCGATTATGGATGAAATCATCATTGGATTCGACTTTTTATTTAATCAAAGTATGGAGATCGACATGAAGAACAGGATCATGAAGTACAACAACATGGAAGTGCCCCTTAGGTTTGGGTATGATGGCCCGTACAGCAGCAAGCGAGTGATCCTAGAGGAAAGCGAGCAGATTCCACCGAAGTCAGAAGCAGTTGTGTGTGAAGCAACACAAACGTACTTATTGGTAAAACCCTGGCTAAGACGCAAAAATATGGACGCATCCCAGTTCGAGTCCTCAATGAGTTCAAATCACCAGTCAAACTCCGAAGAGGAACTGTACTGGGGCAATGTCGAGAGGTAGAGGCAATCTTCAACTGCGAAAAATTACCTGAAAGCGTTTCCATTAGCGAGAATGACATTGCGGAAGACAATAATGCTTGGACGGAAGCGTTGGACGAAAAACACCAGCCCAAGGCTGAGGAACTTCTCCGCAGATACTCCAACATATTCGACAAGGGTGGCGACAAAGCAGGCAGGACTAACGTTGTGAAACATCACATTGATACTGGCGATGCAAGGCTAATTCGTCAAGCTCCTCGGAGTGTTCCACTTGCCAAACGTGAAACTGTTAGCCAAATAATAAAAGAAATGAGCGAGAGTGGTGTAATTGAACCATTAGCGAGTCCATGGAGTTCGCCGGTAGTACTTGTGAAGAAGAAGGATGGTCAAATGCGGGTCTGCGTAGACTACCGGAAACTAAACGATGTGACGAAAAAGGATAGCTATCCCCTTCCCAGGATCAATGACACTCTGGACTCGTTGACGGGAACAAAGTGGTTCTGAACACTCGACCTTAAGAGCGGTTATTGGCAAGAGGGGGTAAGTGACGAGGACAAGGAGAAGACAGCTTTCAGCGTTGGAGACGGTCTGTGGCAATTCACGGTGATGCCCTTTGGATTATGCAACGCTCCTGCCACTTTTGAACGACTTATGGACCATGTGCTCAAAGGACTGCATTGGAAAACATGTTTGGTGTAACTAGACGACATTATCTTATTGGGTAAAAGCTTTGAGGAACACCTGAACAATTTGGAAGAAGTTCTCCAGAGGATAGCTGCCCTGGTCTGAAGCTAAGTCCTAAAAAGTGCTCACTGTTCAGGAAGGAGGTGAACTACTTGGGACTCAAGGTGACAACGGAGGGCGTCTGTACTGCGAAGGAAAAGATAGAAGCAGTAAAGGATTGGCCAAGACCTAGGAACCTGCACGAATTACGAAGTTTTCTTGGGCTATATACTCACTACCGCCGATTTGTTCCGAATATCGGCAGCGTTGCTAATAGCCTCCAAGAGCTCACTAGGAAAAACAGAGCCTTCGAGTGGAACAAGGAGCAGGAGGAGGCTTTCCAAATTCTGGAAGAATGGCTATGTACTGCATCTATGCTAGCGTATCCCGTTCCAGGTGCAACGTTTATTTTGGATACGGATGCCATAGGAGACGTACTGTCGCAGGTAATTGATGGGTAGGAGAAGGTAGTTGCCTACTATAGCCGGTCGATTGGAAAACAAGAGAGGAACTACTGCGTAACTAGGAGAGAACTACTAGCGTTGCTGGAGTGCGTCAAACATTTCCACAAATACCTCTATGGGCAACGTTTCCGACTTCGAACGGACCATGCAGCTTTGAGGTGGCTACAACAGTTTAAGAATCCAGAAGGATAGCTAGCTCGGTGGATGGAGAGACTGCAAAGTTATGACTTCGCTATTGAGCACCGCAAGGGAAGTGTCCACGGTAATGCTGAGGCCATGCCCCGCCGACCATGTTGCCCGGAATGTAAACACTGCTCAAAAGCTGAGGGCAAAGAGGACATTATAGACATCCGTCTAACGACAATAACACCAGCGGAAGAGTGGAAGGAAGAACAGCTATGAAAGTATCAGCAGGAAGATCCAGATCTGGAGCTTTTGATGCATGGACTGGAGGTGGACCGAAGGCCAACTAAGGAGCAAATGGCAGCGGAAAGCCCCATCGGAAAGGGTTACTGGGCACAATGGAACAGCTTAAAATTAATACCTGGCTGTTTGCATAGGGTATGGGAAAGCGAAGATGGCCAGTACTCCCGCAACCTGATAGTAGTTCCAAGGGTAAGAATTCCGGATGTACT
>NW_016157902.1:20059-30886 GCF_001687245.7 Rhagoletis zephyria
TTTCCTTGCTGGAAATTTTTTGAGGTTGCCCGATCAGAGCCAAAAGTTTTTCCCAATCGGGCTCTAATTTTGGCACAATTGGGGCCCAATTAGCGATTTGCCCAATCTACCGAAGATTTCCCCAACGAGTGCTCACAATTTGCTCAAAGTGAACATGCATACGCAATTAAAAGTTTTTATCGATAAAATCACACATACACACATCAAAATTCTCTACTAGAAAATTACTTTTTAATTTTTTTTCTTGAAAAATTTTCCACATACAAATTTTTTGATAAAAAAAAATTAGTTTTTGAAAATATGCCATCTCAAAAAAAATTGGAAAAAATCACAATGCTAGCTCTGAGTATTGCGCAATATTTAAGTATAATGTTATGGGGTGCACTCTACAATAATTTGAGTTGTGAATTTTTTTTACACCGAAGTTGAGTAAAATGAGTACATTACAATTAAAAAATAATAAAATTTTGCTTAGAATTTTTTTGAGTATGCAATTTTGTAGTCCATTAAATTTGAGTATAATAAAGTGCAAGTGTTAAGCGGCTGCAAAATTGCGTTGATTTTTAATATTGTTTATGCTCACGGCCTCTTGCACTTTTCCTTATCGATGAAAATGCCTAAAACCGTTTTCAAAGAAAATTAAAAAAAAAAATTAACGGCGGTTTTGCAATCGCTTAAAACTTCCACTTCATTATATTAGAATTTAATGGGCTATAAAACTGCATATTCAAAAAACTTCTAAAAAAGTTTAAAAAATTTGTAAATTGGTAATGTACTAATTTTACTCAACTTCGGCGTAAAAAAAATTCACAACTCAAATTATTGCAGAGTGCACCTCATAACATTATACTTAAAAATATTGCGCAATACTCAGAGCTAGCATTGTGATTTTTTCCAATTTTTTTGGAGATGGCATATTTTGAAAAACTAATTTTTTTTATCAAAAAATTTGTATGTGGAAAATTTTTTGAAAAAAAAAATANAAAAGTTTAAAAAATTTGTAAATTGGTAATGTACTAATTTTACTCAACTTCGGCGTAAAAAAAATTCACAACTCAAATTATTGCAGAGTGCACCTCATAACATTATACTTAAATATTGCGCAATATTCAGAGCTAGCATTGTGATTTTTTCCAATTTTTTTGGAGATGGCATATTTTGAAAAACTAATTTTTTTTATCAAAAAATTTGTATGTGGAAAATTTTTTGAAAAAAAAAATATAAAAAATATTTTTTTTTCGTAGGGAATTTTGATGTGTGTATGTGTGATTTTATCGATAAAAACTTTTAATTGCGTAGGCATGTTCACTTTGAGCAAATTGTGAGCACTGGTTGGGGAAATCTTCGGTAGATTGGGCAAATCGCTAATTGGGCGCCAATTGTGCCAAAATTAGAGCCCGATTGGGAAAAACTTTTGGCTCTGATCGGGCAAGCTCAAAAAATTTCCAGCAAGGAAACTTTAAAATTATGGGCAATACTTTTTGCGCCCTCAACTGGCACGAAAGTCTGCTAGCATCATGTAAGTGCATTTTCAGAAAAAAAATCATAACTCGATACGACGAATTTTAGCATATTGCTACTCGTACTGAAAATAGGTTATACTATTCCCTAATAGAAAAAAAAGTTTGAGAGAAAAAAAGATGTGGCAATTTGAAAAAGAATCAATTTGAAAAAANCTCGTACTGAAAATAGGTTATACTATTCCCTAATAGAAAAAAAAGTTTGAGAGAAAAAAAGATGTGGCAATTTGAAAAAAAATCAATTTGAAAAAAAAAAAATTTTTTTGTTTATAAACAATAATTAATTATTAATAAACAATTACTGATGTTTAGTTGTTGCTTTTTTGCGGCAGTTATAAAAGATTACATCAAAAGTTGCTATTACGAGAGGAAAAAAGAAGCGTTCGTACTCAAAAAGAAAAAAATTCATTATTCGAAAATTCGCATTTCTGAGCAAAAAGCAAAAATACGTGTCTCCTTAAATTGTTCAAGGAACAATCCCTGTGAGTTTTATCGCAAACTTAAATTCACTTTCCCCCGGCCTGGGTGATTTGAGATGGAATGAGCCATATATAAGTTTGTTAAAGGGGGCGTTGCACATCCCATAGGCGTGAAATTTTTTATCAGCTATAAACTCGAAAGATGCAGACATATCTATTTGAGGTGTTTAGAATAAAGTATATNCAAACTTAAATTCACTTTCCCCCGCCCTGGGTGATTTGAGATGGAATGAGGCATATATAAGTTTGTTAAAGGGGGCGTTGCACATCCCATAGGCGTGACATTTTTTATCAGCTATAAACTCGAAAGATGCAGACATATCTATTTGAGGTGTTTAGAATAAAGTATATTTAAATGTGTTTCTAAAAGGGGGATAAATATGTATTCAACTATTAGACCACTCCGTGTGTTTTTTTTTAAACTTACAGTCGTTAGACCATTTCGAAATGGAAAGATTAAATCATCTTATTGATCCCGCGATGCTGTTAAACAAAACATGTGCATGTATAATGAATAAAACTACTTCTGAAATAAGTATTCTACCGGAAAAGTGCAGCTATACTAAAACAGCTAAGCGAATAGAAAGCTAAAATCTAGGAATCTACCATAGTAGACTAATTTTAATTTAAAAATTCTATCGTTACTTTAATCAACCTTATATTAGTAATGGAACAAGATTTTTAGTACAGAAAGTGATGATCAATATATAGTAAATGGTTGAAGAAAACAGTTTTCCTCCTCTAATTTGTGCTGAACTGAATATTTGTATTACTGTTGTATANATCAACCTTATATTAGTAATGGAACAAGATTTTTAGTACAGAAAGTGATGATCAATATATAGTAAATGGTTGAAGAAAACAGTTTTTTGATTTGCTTACCCCGAACGATATCGGGTGCTCTGCTAGTATACATATATATATATTTTGNATTTGTATTACTGTTGTATATTTTGATTTGCTTACCCCGAACGATATCGGGTGCTCTGCTAGTATACATATATATATATATTTTGTTTATATGAGAATTGAAGTCGGTTTTGTTTTTTGCTTAAAAATTACTTGTTAATACTTCATTTATATTCAGGATCGGGAACCGAAAACAAATTTTTTTGTTGATGTTTTAAAAGTCCGGAGAAAAATATGGTCGTAGAAGAAAGTTTTCAATACTTTGATGCCCGAACCTCCTGGAAAAGTATCCTAGATTCTTTTTATTTTTTAAACTTTTTAGTAAAAAGTACAATAATAATTTAAAAAGTCGGATTTTTATTTTTTTAGTCCAGTAGTAACAGTTAAACCGCTGGGTGGTATTCCTCGTTTTTATATTTCAGTTTCAAAGTATCTGACTACTCTTTCATTTGATAAAAAAATTGTATAATTTGGATAAGCGGTTTATTATTAGGAAAGTACTTTTATTTCGGCCTTAAAAAATATTTGGCAAATTATATCCAACTGTTATTACTGGCCTAAAAATGCAAAAAAGTCTGGGTTGACCGATTATTTTATTTCAAATAAAGTAAAAGTCCAAAAATAACTTTTTTCTAACGACTTTTATTATAAAAGATATAAAAGTCCGGGTCCCTGTTCAAGATGAAGGCGCAAAATCTTTCAGAGATGCATTTTAAGTAAATCCGGCCCTGTATAATAATAATAATCGGGCCGCCCTAATAGTGTTTTGCTTTTTCGCCTATTTTTAAATGCTCAAGTGACANGCAAAATCTTTCAGAGATGCATTTTAAGTAAATCCGGCCCTGTATAATAAAATCGGGCCGCCCTAATAGTGTTTTGCTTTTTCGCCTATTTTTAAATGCTCAAGTGACATTCTTAAATTGAAAAAACGACACACGAAAAAAGTTGTATTGACTTTAGCCCACTACTTAGTGCATTCCCTTCTTTCATCGATTATGGCCTTTTTAGCATACTTTGGATGTAATTGCCCTCACTTCAGAGTACTTTGGGCGTACTTTTTACATTGCGCGTACTCGAAAAAGGCAACACCGAGTAATGAGTTATAACGAATGGGAACAGGCTGTCAGATCGCCGGTGTAGGAAGAAATTTTAATACTCCACTGGGATTTTGCGTTTGTTATTACGGCACACCGCCTCAAATCGTCTATTCTGCTCATGTTCATATATACCCCTTGTTTGAATACATATGTGCAAATGTACATACATGTTTATGTACCAGTGAAAAAATATACAAGCAAATATAAATAAATATACAAATAACNCATGTTTATGTACCAGTGAAAAAATATACAAGCAAATATAAATAAATATAAAAATATATACAAGCACGCCTCCAAATAAACCACACAAATAGCTAAGGAAAAAAAAAAACTCCAAACCACTTAACATTGAGCTCGACTTGAGACTTGACTGCGAAGCGTTTGCAAAGACAGCACGTTTCTTTTGTTCACTGCGCATTGCAGCGGTTCGTAACCCGCTTCTAACTGACGTGCATTCCCCACTCCACCCTCTACAAACAGCGGAACAATTTTTTTTCTTACTTTAGCAAACGTATGCATATAAAAAATTTATTTTTATGTTTGTAACCATATACATATGTACAGACTTATGTATTCACATACACATGTATGTACATACATACGTGTAGATTTTCATTCATCAATGTCCCGCTTTTATTTCATCAACAATTTTTTTTGTTAACTTGAGATCTCATTAGCCTTTGAAGTTTTGGTTCGCCCCGTTTGCTATTGTTGCTTTTACCTTTTCTTAAGCAGATCGCTGCTCCGCGGTTGGTATTGATGTTCAGTTTTGTAACGTTAAATGATAACTCAAAAGATAGTGAAAACCTCACTTAGTAACGACAGCAAACATTTATTTATGTAAGTAAAATCTAGAACGATAAACTTCCNCACTTAGTAACGACAGCAAACATTTATTTATGTAAGTAAAATCTAGAACGCTAAACTTCCAGCACCACTCTCTTTTGACGCAATTTTTGCCCCTTATTAAATTACATTTTGCACGCTAGAACCTAGTTAAAAATTCTGCTCATCAAATCCCAACTCATACAAAGTGTGTGCTTTGTTGCTGGCAATGGGTACACCCACTTACCCATAACATTCCAGTCGAATTCTACATACCAAAATGTAGCGTCGCATTTAGCGCACAAAGGCGCTTTTGCGGCGTCTCAGAGCAACGAGCTAAACAGGCTATCAGCAACAAGTGCAAGTGAAATTCTCGTTGAAACGCCAAGTTTTTTGTCACTCAACTCGTATCTCAATTGCCCACCCCCCTGTATCGCTCCACATCTCACCTATTCTTTTTCCAATTTGCGCGGAATTGTCGTTGCTATAGCGAACGAAGTACACAACAAGGTTTTTCAAATCCATATTTAATAGCCCGTATGTATGTATGCATATGTAAGTATGTAGAATATTGAAATCACAACCCCGGTGTAAAAACCATTTACAAAATAAATACATATGTACATAACTACCTAAATATGAACATACGTACCAATCGGCAAGCTTTAATGCAATACATCATGCATGCCACTAATAGGAATAACATTTCACATTTTTCGATGTTTAAAGCAAGGGCAGCGTTGATCCCGACCAACTCGTTAATTTGAAATTATTCCGCGAATTAACTGCAGTTGATCCGAATTAAGTCCTAGAGTTATGTAAATGCACCCAAAAAACATTTAGGTTTCGGCTCAACTTGAGGTTAAGTTGAGAACTAAAGCATTTCTCAAATCTCCAAAGTTGTTTCTCAACAGAACCTCAAGTGGATGGTTATAGCGTTCTCAAAAAAGGGAAAAACTTTGTATGAAAATAGGACTTGTTTCTCAAGTTGAGAAAAGGCTAACTCTTAACTTGAACTCTAATGTGATTATCCAATAGCTCTCAAACATATCATTGAAATACTGAAATTAAAATAGTAAAATATTAAAGACACCTCCCCGAGACCCCGAGGTCACTAAAGCCATGAATAGTTCTTTTTCAGCCGGATGTCCGATTGTTTGATACAGGGGGAAAACCAAACCACCTTGGTGGTCAAAACAATTATCATCGTTAGAACTGAATCCTGGCTGAGTAATTGCAAGGGAATTGAAGAAATTACGGAAGCGGCCAGATTAAGAAGAATTCTTGCAAAGTCGCCATACAACCTTGGCTATCTCAAGGGTCAAGGGAACTCATGAAATACGACGAGCGGGGAATCTTTAAGTCTGCTCTTGGAAACACACTTCTCAGGAAGAAAGCCGGCGGAACTTAACGACCCCACGAATGGTGGCTATCTGATCTAGGAAATCGACTGATTACTAAAGCGAAAATTGAATGCGTTATTAAGACTTTGGTCCTTATAAGCCACCGGGACTTGACGGCATACACCCAGTAGAACTTCAAAAATCACGGGATACTATCTCCCCGTTCATTGCGGTTATTATAAGAAGATGTCTTTATATGGGCTATATTCCGCTAGGCTGTAGAGAGACAAAAGCCTCCTTCATACCCAAGGCAGGTAGATCCTCTCACACCAACCCCAAGGGCTTCAGACCCATCAGTCTTACGTCTTTCCTTCTCAAAATTTTAGAGTGGATAGTGGATGATTATGTACGGGGCGTGATACCAACTAGTAGGCTGTCAGGAAACTTACGTGGAAATTTAATATAGAGGGAAGAGTAAGGAAGGAATCAAGTGATGGCTAGCACCTCGTATTACACATGCAAACTAGACAATAGGGTTTTCTACGGAGTTTTCTCGGACCACTGCAGTGTTTATCAGGCAGAAGTTTTAGCTACAAAGGAGGTGGCTGTGTATCTTAGTACACATGTCATAACGAGGTCGACGATTAATAACCTCTCGGATAGCCAGGCGGCCATTAAATCAATGAACATGGCAATGCTACCATTGAAAGTTTCCCAGGAATATCTCGCAGCTCTAAACGATATTGGCGCCGTGTTCCAGGTCAGTCTCATATGGCTTTCGGGACACAGAGATATTGAAGGAAATGGCAGGGCCGATGAGCTAGCCAGGAAAGGTACCAATCTCTCCCTATGTGAAAGCAGAGTCACTATTGGGATACCCATGGCAACCCGCAAAATAGAACTTCGAAATAGCACGATCCAAGAGGCCAACAGGACATGGCTAGAGGCGGCACTTGTAGAACAACCAGGTTACTTTGGCCACAAATAGATAACAAAAAGACGAAAGAGTTGCTCAGCCCCTCAAGAGAGGATATTGCGAGGGTCACGGCTTGTGTTACCGGTCAGTGGCTATTTGGAAGGCACCTTTCGAGACCATGAATATTCTTCCACGAATGTTGCAGAGATGAGGGAGAGGAAGAAACCGTAGAGCACGTCTTCTGTAGTTGCCCAGCTCTGCCCAAGAGGAGAGCAGTCTTTTTAGGTAGGCCATTCTTTAGCCTCTACGCTTTATAAAAACTTCAAAATTGTTCTCTGGAGATTAATAACAGAGATTCCCGTATTCTGCAGTGGTACCACAATCGACCTTCAAAAGGTCTAAGTGAGTTGATAATTTGAACCGACTGCCACATCAACCTAACCTAACCTATGCATGTGTATTATTTTCGTTTGATGACTCCAGCAAAGAAATTGAGTAAAAGTAATAAATGGAGAGGAATAGTCGAATCACGTTTTTGTAAAGCGGCTCCTTATGGGGTGGACAATACAGACCTCACTGGAACAGAAAATGCGCATGGTTGTATTCGGGACAGAAATGTAAATTGCGCTTGAAAAAAATGTAACTTTTCAGGGTTTAAATACCCTAAATTAAACACGCTTCCTTAAATTGATCATCGAGAAGCCTGCGAGTATAACGAGGTCTTCGATAAACGCGAATCTTGTGAGAAAGCGATCCTCGAGAGAAATTGCTTCTCGAGCAATCTCGGGAAATGGAAGGTTCTAGTTTGAAGTAATGTTTTTGAAACAACTTCAAGTTTAATTTTTTTGTTTAAAGTCACAATATAGTTAACTGAGATTAAGCCTTTTGTAATAAAGAGAATTGGCATAAAATATCAAAAAAAATATGTATTACAACAACAAAAAGAAGATAAAAATATTAATATACATACTATGCATGTAGCATATACATATCTACATTACGGCGGGTCAATTTGTTGCTTAAAGAATATTACCGACTTTGTCTCGGCGACTAAAGTATTCTACTGTCAATTCTGAACAAAAAAGTTCATTTCGAAACTATAATAGGTTTGGAGCCTCCTTATATCTAATTTTAGTAGTTGATTCCTAACCAACTCTTTTTTTATATTTGGCAACATTTTATTTTTTTCTTAATTCATGAATGTATGTCGATTTTGCCTACATGCAATTGGACGAATTTTGCAAAGAAAAGAATTTATCACTGCCCGGATTATGTTATAGCACTGCAACAAATGCTTGAGAAAATAAAGATATAACACAGACCAACAAAAATTTAATCAATTTTGGTGCAGTAAAAGTGCAGTAAAGCTGTTTTTCACAGATTTGTTTTGTGGTGCTTAAGACTCCGCAGCAGTGTTGCCAGAACCTTTTGGACCAACCATCTAAATTGAAAAAAAAACCGACCAAAAGCTGGTAAACTGTTTGCAATTAGGAAAAACATATGATTATGGCACGTGGTTGGATTTTTTGTCGACGATAATTTGAATAAACAAGTTCGTTAAACTGAAAAATTTACTAACTTGAGCGATTTTAAAATGAAAAATGTATGTAAATACTTGTTTACTTAATTAATTTAGTTAAATCCAATGATGGGAATGCTATCGCAACCAGAATCGATATAGGAAACCCGACAGTTACTACGACAGAGAAATTGAAACGTATGTTGAAGTAATAAAAAATATACTTGTATATACGGTTGCCAGACGTACTGATTTTATCAGTACAGTACTGATTTTTCTACACTTGTACTGGTTTTATTCATTTCTTCAATCAGTACGCTAATGTCCTGATTTTTTCAAAATGTGTACTGATTTGTACTGAATTTTCAATTCAAACAAAATACTTTAGGATTTTCTTACAGTTTTTACATAACGTTGGAAATTCCTTAAACTGTACTGTAAAAAGTGAGAAGAAAATAATTTAATTATAGTTGACATGCTTCAGATAATGTTTGATGTGCCAAAGAAATTAACACAACAAAAAGATCAATCGTTTTATGGCATATCGCCGGGTCATTTACGTGCCAGTTACAATAATATGATGGAGCTTAAGTTTAATAATAAAAAATTGTAATATTCGAATTGCCTCTTCCTATAACGTACAATTCTTTTTTCACAATTTACTGACTCTGTAAAAGAGTTTTGCATACAAGACATAGAGTTAGATACCCTTTTTAGCGAATTCTTAGTCTTGCAAAGTTTTTGCGTGGTTGAAAAAAATAATTTAAGCTAGAGGAATTATATCTGAAGTCCTTAAATAGTGGTACTTTTCCACATTTGAAAAAATATGTAATTTTGTTCAAACGAGGCAACTGAGAGGATCTTAAGTATAAAGTCTACTTCCTGGCGCAAAGAGAGAAACCGGCTTCTATTTCAAATGTTTTAAAGTGAACTTCATATTAGAAGTAATTTTAAAATGAAATTTATAGAACTCTTTGACTATTTAAACCCTGAAGATGGAAATGATCTCATTAGGCATGTTTTATTCAACCATCACAAGCAAATAGCTAAATCTTGGCCAAATAAAACGAAATTAGCTTATTTCCTATGTTAGCCTAATTTTGACAGTTATTTGACTGCAAATTGTGTCAAAGTAAGTTGTGCCTCTTTCTGATTGGCTGAAGGAGAAAGTTTATTATGCTGAATGGCAATGCCTCTTGTTCAATATACAAGCCAAGATAGCTTTTCATAACCAAATATAATTATGTTGGGTAAGTCCTCCATACAAAATAAGCTGATAGCTTAAATTTTTGGACAAATAAAACACGGCTAATATTGCTATTCAAAAATATCATACATATAAAATAATTTATTGGTTTCTCTGTACAATGATGTGTACACTCATGTTAAAATGAATAACACATTTATTTTTTATGAACTATATTTTATTTCTATATCAAAATATTGCTGAAAACAAGTACTCTGGCGGTTTAAAGTATTATCTGTTACTCACATTCATAATTTTGCTTTGAATAAAAGTGTACTGAAAAGTACTAATTTTTTTTGCATGAAAAAGTATAACGTACTGATTTTGCACCTAAAAAATCTGGCAACCCTACTTGTATATCCCGTTTTTTAACCCTCTCAAAGAATCTTAAAAATTCGGTGCAAATTCTTATGTTTGAAATGCAACCGTGGACACTAGGGATGTTAATTTTTAGGCTTTTTCCGATCCCGGGATTTTCGAGATGGCGTTGTCACAATCCCGGAATCCGGGATTACTCCCGGGAATTAGATATTTATTACTTTTGAACAATTTGATTCGAAAAAATTTATAGTGTTTGAGAAGCTCTCCTACCATGAAATTAATAATAATAAATGGGTTTGAAACCTACTTTTTTATTTAAAGTGGGGTTTTTATTTTTTCTCTCTGACCACAGGATTTATTTTGAAGGACTTTGTTATTTCAAAGACATGATTACTTCAAAAAATTGTTAAAAAAAATTCAATACAATGTAGAATAATAATAGGAAATTTCTTTTGAATTTAAACAGTTTAAATTTTTTGGATCCACAAGGGCAAATAGGTAATTTTTAAGATGTCTAAGTTAGAAGAACGAAACTCGAGGATGTTATTGAGTTTACATAAGCCCTTAACATATAATTTTTTCAAAAACAAATATGTATTGCGAAATTTCAAGGATAAAATTTTAAAATGACATTTTCAATATTTACCAG
>NW_016157902.1:30911-34675 GCF_001687245.7 Rhagoletis zephyria
TAAGAATATTATAAATTTTTGGAAAATGGGCGTAGCCACGCCCACTTATGGGTACATGTGTATATCTTGGTAACCGCTGCACCAATTTCTTCCAAACTTGGCACAGTTGTTGGTTGGCCTTGATACAGCAAACCAATGGGCCGAAAATTTAAAAAATCGGACAATAACCACGCCCACATCGCATACAACGTTAATTTTCGGAAATACGAAAACTGCGATATTTTATTAACTGCTGAAGATTATTCACTCAAAAGTGATATTTGCAACAATTTTGAGGCGAAAAATAAGAATATTATAAATTTTTTATGGTTACATGTGTATAACTTGGTAACCGCTGCACCAATTTCTTCCAAAATTGGCACAGTTATTGGCCTTGGTACAGCCTACTAAATGGCCCAAAAATCGGACAATAACCACGCCCACATCCCATATAACCGTAATTTAGAGAAATACAAAATCTTCTATAAATCAGTAAATATTAGAGCTAATTTATTCAAAATTGATGCTTGCAAACACTACTTTACCAAGAAATACGTTTATGGTAAAATTTTGGAAAATGGGCGTGGCACCGCCCACTTATGATCACATATATGTATATCGGTAACCGTTCTACCAATTTGCACCAAACTCGGTATTTTTATTGAGCTTGCCACATAAAAGCAAAACGTTGAAAATTATTGGAATCGGACTAAAATTACGGCCGCTTTTCATATAAAGGTAGATTTCAGAAATGCTTGACACCTCAATATTTCGAAATTTAAGGACGCTAATTTACTCAAAATTGATACACCCCGGCTTACCATGTAGCGGTAGCTTTCGGAAAGGTGAAAAAACATATATTTAATACTTGCGCCAGGTATTTAATGTTCGGCCCCGCCCGAATTTAGACTTTCTACTTGTTTTTTTTTTTATTTATGTTACCATATAACTTTGGACCACGACAACCGATTTCGATAATTTTTTGCATCGGAAAGGTAGTGTCTCAGAGGTGGTCCCATACTAATCTGGTTAAGATCCGATCAGTGGATCATGAGATATATATATATACATATTTTTTTTATATGAGAGTTGAAGTCGGTTTTTTTGCTAAAAATTACTTGTTTGCTTAAAAATTACTTGTTGTTTTGCAGATCATACAGCGTACATTCGCATGTACGTAGCAATGCTTTGCTCGATATGAAACAAAAACAGGGACGAAGTCGAATAAATGGAACAATTTTTCATTCTCTTATGTCCCGCTGAGACGCTGCCTATCGAAATGAATGTAGCAATGCTTTGTTTGCTCACTGTAGACATTTTAAATCATTCGACGCAAATATCTCGAAAGCNCAGATCATACAGCGTACATTCGCATGTACGTAGCAATGCTTTGCTCGATATGAAACAAAAACAGGGACGAAGTCGAATAAATGGAACAATTTTTCATTCTCTTATGTCCCGCTGAGACGCTGCCTATCGAAATGAATGTAGCAATGATTTGTTTGCTCACTGTAGACATTTTAAATCATTCGACGCAAATATCTCGAAAGTTTTTCATTGATTCCTAAATCTGAAAAGCTTCAGATCGATCACATTAATTTGATGTATAATTTATCTATGTACGATTTGTAGATCGCTGGGAATAAGCGCATTGTTTTAAAATAATATCGTCGTTTAAGGTACAAAACCGCGTATCGTCATTCTGCAAAACCGCGTAACTGACATTTGCTGCCAAAAATTGGATTTGCTCACACAAGCCCTTGGCTCAATCTTTATCCATCCGTCCTAAAATATACCAGCCAGAAATAAGTTTGCTTTATAAAAAAGAGAACCATTTTGAAATATGAGTGTTTTTACTCTCTGGAAAATAGTTTGTGCAACCTCACATACGCGGTTTTGCATTTTGTGTATCAAACGCGGTTTTGCATTTCGTTGGTACGTAGTTTTGTACTTTAAACGACGATATACATACATACATATATACTAGTGAACACGCATGCCGTTAAAACGCAAAAATTGAATTTAACCTTTTAAACAGGTGAACCCCTATTTAAAAACCTNGTGCAACCTCACATACGCGGTTTTGCATTTTGTGTATCAAACGCGGTTTTGCATTTCGTTGATACGTGGTTTTGTACTTTAAACGACGATATACATACATATATACTAGTGAACACACATGCCGTTAAAACGCAAAAATTGAATTTAACCTTTTAAACAGGTGAACCCCTATTTAAAAACCTAAAAAAAAATACTCTTAATGATTTATATAAACCATTTCTGACTGATGAGAGGTCTCGCATGGTGTCGGTTTTCATTTAATCAAATTTCTAATCTTCCTGTACCGCTAAAAAGTTCTAACTTAAAAAAATAAAACGTTATTGCCCATCTATGTAGAAAGCGAGTTCTTTAATTTGACTTCTCATTTTGAAAATTCGAAATAGCGTTGCAGTTGTGCTGACCTTCAAGAAATAGATGAAAACCTTAATTAAAAATATTATCAGCCTAAAGTTTTCGAAAGAGTTTTCGTTTGGCACTAATATTTCGATATCTCATTTATATAGTTTGTTTATAAGTAAAACAAATTCGACTTTTCAAACAGGTGGCAACCCCTTTAATGGTATCTTCAAACTAAATTCTTTTTATCGCCTGGCATTATTATACATATTTCAGTTAACTGATAAATTAAGTTGAATCTGATTTTCAAAGCGGCAACCTTTCTAAGTAATACAAATTTTTATTTTGTTAATTTCAATCAACATTTTTTATGTATACACAGTACATATACGATCAAAAGATATGCACCATTCATTCCAGAGTATTTCGCAATAGCGTTGCCACAAAAATTTTAGAGTAAGGAATTTGCTTAATAGATATCGAAATCCAATTTTTTTTTGTTTATTTCCAAAATATTTTTTTTAAAGCTATACAAATATGAAAAGTTTCAAAAGTATATGCACTCCAGGTAAAGCCCGGTCAACCTGGTACTATTAAAAAAATTGCAGTCAAATATTTTGTTCGAAAAGATATTATAGTAAGCATGGATTTTGACCCCTTTCGATGAAAGGATTGCGTACACTTTACGAAACTTACGTTATAGCAAGTCCTTTATTTGCACATTACACGTTTTTGTTCTAAATTTTATTGTGGCTTATCTGTATTTTCGTAGTGTCAGATATTGGTTCTAATAATTTTATAGTATGTATTTTATTATTTTTTTCTGGAATCATGAGAAAGATATATGTATTTGTGTAAAACAATTCAATGTACAGTAAAGAAGTATTAAAGTTCGGGCATTATTTATGTTTATGCATCAACCCCAAAAATTTGAAGCAAATCAAACACATGAAGTGTGAACCCCGTCCGTTTTGGTATGGAACACCCCATATACACTTAGAAAAGGATAGAGAAAACGCAAAAATGTAAGAGTAAAAACTTTGAAACAATCTTACTTTATAAAAAATTTTAAAATAGTACAATAATTGCATACACGACTTTATGACGAAACAATCGCAAAACAAAACGACAAAGTTGAATGATGGAAAAAAAAATACAAATTGAAACTGTTCTGAGTAGTTTCTCAATAGTTCTAGAGTTCCTGAGAAGGAACAAAAATTCTGCAAAATTATTGAAAAGCTACTCAAGACTTTTTGAGTATGCAGTTTTAAAGGCTAGTATAACAAAGTGCATATTTAAAGAGGTTACAAAATACCGTTGAGAAAGTATGTTCGACAATATTTATTATATAGAAAAAAATAGTAATAATATTTTTAGTAACTTAAAAC
>NW_016157902.1:36336-43510 GCF_001687245.7 Rhagoletis zephyria
CTTCTAAAAATTTTTTTCGAACCAAAATTTCCTGAAATATTTTTCGCATGACATTGTTATTCGTTCAAGTAATCGATGAATTAGGTTGAAATTTATTTGTTAAACACGTGCAACCCTCCTAAATATAGTTCTGAAATAAAGGATTTTAACCCAATTTTCATTGAAAACCATCGTTTAGTAATTAATTTAATTTATTAAATAATTATAATTTAACCTTTTGAACTGGGGCAACCCTCAAAAACAAAAAATATTCTAAATGGACATTTCTTAAAACTATTTACAGTTTTTTGTACTAAAATTTCAAAAATCTGATTAAAAAGTTCAAAATTTAGATACAACTTTTTTATAATTTTTGCACAAATATTTAAATATAAATTTATATGGTTTTTGCTGGTAATGAGTTAACTTTTATAAAAAAATAATAAATACCTATTCAATATATCAAGATAAATAGTCAAAAATAGGACGTAGCGACTAAGGTTTTTCTAGTATTAAATGTATTAATGAGTTCGAAGATTTTGTTAAGAATGAAAAAATGGAAGATTGAATTGAAATTAGTGCTGATTGTTGGAAACATGTTCAGCCTCATTGCGTAAGTCGTAAATTAAACTTAACTGTACGACTCAAGAATATTTGCATTGCCTAAAAATATGAGTCCAGTCACTGAATGTGATCGAATTTTGTTTAATTTTTAGTTCCTGCTTTCCGCTCTCAGAAAACCAAGGTTACACCTAAAAACTACATAGGTGTTAAAATTCGTTTTCTCCAAATGTTTGGTGTAATTTTTCCATTGTTCAAAATTTTTTTTTCGCGAAATTACGCAAAAAGAAGTTGAAAATCAAAAATTAAGAAAACCGAAAATCACATGTATATTTGCAAAGTCGCGCGAAAAGATCCAATTATATATTAGAAAATTGACGAACCGGTACTCACTCTTGTTTTAGTAATAATCTTTAGCATCTCCATTCAAAGTTATTTTTTTATAAGAAAAGTAGGAAAATACAAAACAAACCATCACCTAAATAAGTATTCTACGACACTTACTTAAATTATTGATTGCAGTTGGAATAGAAACACTTGCTTTAATGGGTTCAGCGCCAAAGGCAACTAAACTAACTAAACTAAAGAGAATCATTTTGAATTACAAATGAGTGTTTTTACTCTCTAGAAAATAATTTATGCAACCCTACATAAGCCGTTTTGCATTATTTTGATACGCGGCTTTACATTTTGTTGATACACGATTTTGTACGTTAAACGACGATATGTATGTATTACCTTCAGGGGGTTTACAAGTTTTTGTATGACCTGCTTTAACATCCCACAAATTTAACTTCCTTGAAACCAGTGTCCTTGAAAGAAGTATGCTGACTTATAAAGGCCAATTACCGTCAACGAATTTTACCAGTTTGTTATCAAAAACAACCATTTGAAGATTTTATTTTTTCTTTATTAGAAAACAATTTGGTTTTTCATTTATTTAATATGTAATAATCATTTCTTTTCATTGTTAAATTTTTTGTGTATTTTTATATTTAATAATAATTCTGATTACCTTTTCGCATTTGTTGCAAGAAAATTTCATCTTCATTATAATAGTAATAATATTCATTATAATAATCATTCATCATTATCAGTTGATTTAAAGTTAAATAGTATACATATACATATGTATGTATTTATTTATATATATATATATTTTTTCCTTTTTAATTCTTATTAATTCGGTTGCTATTTAAGTTCTTCTTTGTATCATAATTCTATAATTTTAATAAGTTTTGTTTAGGTTTTCTTTTCGGATTTTTTCTTCTTTTGGTTTTAATACATTTTCACAGTTTATTGTCGTTTCTCGACATTCAATCTAGCGTCGAGAGAGAAAAGGATAGATATAGTTAATATAGCGTAATTATAATTAATACCATTACCTTTTTCGTCTGTTATTTCTTTTGTTGATTTCAAATATTTTTATAATTAAATATTGTGTATTAAAAACAAAATTCTCTAATTGTGTATGCAAATACTATGTTTGTAGTATGTATTAGCGTATGCTGTAGGTTTTTTTTATACGTATGTATTTGCACGCTCTTAACTTTGCTGCAATTGCTGATTGCATGTGAGAACCCCACTTTCTATTAAGAATATTCTCTTCTACTACATACATACATATTTAAATACTTTACATACCCATGCACACATGAATTTAACAATTTAAATTGATTCTGAACTAAATCAGCGATTAAAGTTTGTTTTATTTTTTGAGGGACAAGAGTTTTGAATACAAAAAAGTTTTACTTACATATACATAAGTATGTATGAATGTATGTATGTATGTATATGTAATGAATAAATGAATAACGCCCATTTACTTCAAAAGTGTCGTAACTAAAAAAAAACAAAACCAAACACGAGAGGCTTAAAGTTTTGAATGAACATATACTCCCATAGTAAAAATTGATACCTATTTGGTTCTAGTGGGCTGTTGGAAATAGATACATCAATGAAATTTTTACATAACATAAAAGAAGAAATAGCAGTAATTTCCGCGTACTTAACTCAATATATGTATGTAACTTTTGAATAATGACACTATTAAAGTAAATACATACATAAGTGCATATCGTATTAGTTTTTTGACAACTTCGCAAATATATTTAAGTTTAGGAATATTTTGTAACAAAATTTAAGCTGTTTTCGATGTTATAATCAAATAACTTTTGAGTTATGTGACTTCAATTACTTCCTTCTATTTTGTATGCGAAAGTGTTACTGAAATTTAGACGGCTGTAAATTTCGTTTCTGCAACTGTTCTTCAAGCTCTCTAAGCCAAATGCATTTGAAATTTGTTGAAATCGTATGCAGATGCGGACAGTGGACATGTCCCTAGGGTAGGGGTTCCCAAACTTTCAACTTTTTTTTGATGGAACCTTTACTGAACACCTTTCATTTTATGTAACCCCACATCAAATTACTAAAAATCAATATGAATAAAAACTTTTACCAGAAATAGTATATGTATATACTATAAATTTGAATGTGAATAATTGTTTCACTCTTATTAATTATTGCTTTATAGTTCAATATAATGTCTGAAAGCTACATATATGCGCATTTCTGGGGTAGCATCCAATTTCGACCTGAATCTGTTTTTTGTATAAGTGTAAGCTGAAAACCCTGTTGCCCGAGTACCTTGTGACAAAAGGAAGCAAAGGTAAGATAGCCTTTTTAGCGACTTCATAATATTTACTCTTAACACTAACCCAAACGTCGTTCAGAAACATAGCTTCAAATATGTGTTTCAATGTCGAACTACTGTGAAGGTCTATGAATGCTTCGTAAATGGATTTTGTAACAAACCGATATTAGCACTATCCGAATAATCTGGCAACGATTTCAGGAGATTTACCAAGTGCCCAGTTATGACATTTCACATTTCATTTGGCAATTCATCACTCTATATAACTCATATATCTATATAACTCATATAACTCTAAGCGAGAGGTAAATATTGTCTACCGTGTACACAGCTTGTAGAGTACGTGATAGATAAAAGTTGAGATTTCTCTATTTTTGGGGTCGCTCATTTCAAAACTAATGTCAGATTTTTGAAATAGAAAATGGAGGATCCAATGTGACGTTATCGGAATCGGAGCAAATTTAGTTTAAAATAGCCAAAAATATTTTGTTGTTTCAATTATAAATACTGATAAGATAATAATTTAAATATAAGAATGATGAACGTCTGGCAATATCCTTTATATGGGAGGTACGGGCAAATTTGACCGGGTCACGCCCATTTATGGTCCAAAAAATTATATTCTTGCAAAATTTCAACATCACACATGCATTAGTTGAATACTTAATGACGACTTTTGGCACGCGACAATTGAAAAAAGGGTGTGCGCCGTGCTTTTTGATACCAAAATTCATTTCACGGAATCCCAGTGACTTTCCGCGCGTGGGTTCCGCGAAAGTCACTTTAGGAAACTTTACCCTTGGGCATCGTCGTGTTAATAAAAAACTACTTATTGAATTGCTTTTACAGTGCCTGCAGGGTACATACCCGGATAACACACAACTGTAAGTTTGGAGAACGACTGAGTTTATAAAGGTTTTATAAGGCTCGTCCCATATACTGTGCTCTTATAAGGGTTTTATAAGGCTCTGAATATAGAGCATTTATTCTAAAAGAGAAAATCCTCCAATAACTTAAACTGTTTTAAATTTTTTTGTTGAGTAATTAGTCAGCAATAAGCATAATTATACACCTTTATAAATTTTTATATTTAGAGCAATTTCGCATTCTCTTTTCGAAGTAGTGGTTAAAGAACTGAAATATGTGAAAAATGGAATTTCGCAGTAGCGATACCTTTTTTTTGCGTATTGATTCCGCAAATATATTATGAACTTCTCCAGGAGAATTCGGGTTCATGATTTTTGTTTTCAAGCCTATATCGTTTATGGATTGAATAATGAATATCAATTGAAAATATGTTTTTCATCTCACCGCTTTCTCATCTTTCCTCATCAGACTTCTTTCAGTAGGATTCGAACCGACGACCCCACTGACTCAGCCAGTTGCCTACGCACTGTGCTAAGTTCGCCTTGTGAATTATTGTTGGGGACGTCGGTTCGAATCCTACTGAAAGAAGTCTGATGAGGAAATGTGGTGATTTCCAGAAAAGCTATCACTTCTACCATTAAAAAAAAAGTTTTTGTTGCTTGTCCACAACAGTTCTTCATTTAAAAACGGCCTCGAGCTCAATAAAATTGTTGAATATAGTTGTTATAAAGCGATAAAATAACAAAAAAAACAAAGAAATTCGACAATTTTAAAAGATTGATTAAAATCCAGAAAAGGTACTTCAAACGAACAAAAAGGCTTCACTTTCAACGAAATGTCATTTAGATCAAAAACTTTACACGAAGAGAAGCGTAGAGAGAAAAAAAGAAATACTCTATTCAATGCTCTTCACGTAGCCTTTTTGTACTCGAAAATTTACTATTTGAGCTTTTCTTCAGTCAAAGAGAAAATACTTTATTCAATGCTCTCCACGTAGCCTTTTTAAGACTTGAAAATTTACGGTTTGGTATGAAAACTCAAGGTTATTTAGGTAGACATTTTAGGATTTGGACGTTTAGGATTTGAGTGTTTTGTATGATTAAAAGGGAAATACTTTATTCAAGGCTCTTCACGTCAGTGATGACAGACTGGGTAATTTCCCTATTTGAGAGATATTCTGCAACACAAATTATTGAAAGAAGAAAAAGGGACATTTTAAAGGAAAAAGGGATTTTCACGTAACATAATTATCGATGCATAATTAATCAAAATTCAACTACGATTTTTCGACGCTCTTACATAATTAATCGTCCTCAAGATGTGATGTGGAGTAAAATTATACATTTTAAAAATTTATGACAATTTTGAAATTGTTCTCATGTTATGAATATTCATATCGTTACCATCTAAAATTTATTTTTAATCTTCAATTTTGTTTTTAATTTTAAAATTTAAAAAATCTGCCGACCTTTGTATAAAGCTGAATTTCGAAAGAAAATGCGTTATATATAGATATACTACTGAAATATCTGAGTTCGTATGGAATAGTAGCTTATGTCGGGAAGATGGCTTTAGTATAATGCGGCATTCCCTTTATTCTTTAAACGACAAGGAATTTTTTGAAGAGACTTAATAAGAATATTGTCTTGCTATTATCGGAACTATTTCTTGCTCGTTTATTTGCCAAAAGTTCTTCAACGACGCGGCGCCAGTGAGTCATTCGCAATCATATGCTGCATTATACTAAAGCCAGTCTTTCGACAATAGCTACTATTCCATACGAACACAGATATGTGTATGTTTTGAATTCTTAGAGTATCTCGTGGGATTACCTTTTTAAAGATGTGGGCAATTGAGGGATTTTCGTTCGGATTTTTGTAGGTAATTTAACACAGAACGGCGGACGGGGACGTAGACTTTTTTAAGAGTTGAATATTTACGTCTTGCGCATTTTTGTATGACCTTCCTATATTCTAAGAGAAAATATTCGATTGATGGCTCTTCACTTTTGGATATGGAAATTTAGGATTTTCGTGTTTTGTACAAATTTGCTCCAATCATAAAGGAATTAATATGTTCGAGTGCGCCACGTAAACTAGTTTGGATTTTCATATACAAATTTATTTTATACATACATAAGTGTTTTGGATGACATCTGGCTGTAGCGGCATATTTTTTGTGTATTTTTAGATAATGGAAAAAGGTTTAAAACACGAAAACATGAAAATTTAATTTTTTCGGAATTTGATGACAGAAAAAGATTCATTGTTCTATTAATTAGTTATATTTAAAGCCACATTTTTACGATTTTTTTTATTGTTAATGCATAAATCGGTTTTTTTTAAATACGATTTTCAAGATTTTTAATAAAAATTGCGAATACCCCAAGCGCGTAAATTTTAGCGAGGGTAGCGGTCCCGATTTAAACGGAAAACTCGTTCCGTTCATACAATTACATTCAGGGTTATTCAATTAACGTTTCATTTCATAAAATATTTCAGGGAGAGAAAAATATTTCAGTTCAGAGCAAAATGCTGCTCTTTTATTGGTTCATAAATTGCATGTTGGTAGTTTTACAAAGCTAAGAGTATCCTATAACACATTATGGCTGGGCGCAGAACGTTTAATCAGAGTCAGACAGGGATGATAAATGAGTTTTTTAATTTTGTACCAAATGGCCAAAAAAAGTGTACTAAAAAAGCCGAGAAAGTACCAACATTTAAAAGACCTTACATACATAGTTACATATACATGTTTTTAGATTTTCTGTATAAAAATCATGATATAAAACATGGCGTGTCGAAGGCGGAAACTTAAGTGCAAATCAATTGTTTGAAAAGGTCACCAAGCGCCAAGGTAATCAACAAAAGCATACAAGTTATACTTATTACCTATTCAAGTGCTAGTAATACAAAAATTTTCATAAAAAATCCGTTGCATTTAACGGAATGGAAGATTTACAAAAATGTTTCCTTTTATAGAAATAAACAAGTTAATAGCAGTGCTCTCTTGCAAAGTGGGGGAAATCGAGAGCGCAAAATGACACTGCAATCTGCCACTTTCGGCTGGAAAAAATTTTACCTGCGAAAACTTACAAGTAAAAAAGTCTGCTGA